>NC_064920.1:667698659-668001240 GCF_023897955.1 Schistocerca gregaria
GTCTACTTTTTTCAGTGACTGCAGATTGATTTCAATCCCCCCTCTCTCTAATTTCTTTTCTGAGACCCACTTACACAACCTTTGGACCATGAAAGATATATTTTACTATTGTTCTTTCATCCTTTATAACACATGGCAATTTTGTTTCGTTGGTCATTACTAAACAATGTTCTTAAACATTTATTGCTATGTTTTTCAGTATGTATATCACAATATGCCAGACATAAAATTTCATAGTGTGCCATCCTCTTTATGATAAGAATGGGTAATTGTCAGACTGTATAGTAAACTAGTTTGATATAGTAATTAACTAACAGTAAATATCTGCACTCAGACAGATAAGTGAGTTATATCACAGTGACTGAATATACTAGAGTCTGCTTGAATTTCTATTGGACAATTGTTTTATAGGATCTGATTAATTGTGGTATTAATAATGTCATTTGTTTGTTATTAGTGAGTTTAAACATAAGGAAGCAAATATTACCTAATTTTTATGATAATGGAAAACCTTTGTGAAAGATAAAAAAATAGTGTTAATAAAGACAACAATGCACTATGTGAAGGAAGTATTGAATAGTCAATATAGATATGAATCAACAAGAAGTTGAATGTTATTACTCAAATTTTGAGGTTATGATCTTCAGTAATGGATCAAAAATCTCTCTCTCTCTCTCTCTCTCTCTCTCTCTCTCTCTCTCTTCTCTCTCTCCCCCTCTCCCTCTGGTGTTCTTCCAAATAGTCATCAGATGAATCTCCACTTGTGTTTCAGCAGCAGATATTAGCAATTAGTTTTGCAGTGTGTAGTGGTAGTCAGCCAAAACAAATACTGCTCATCATGTCTTTCATGCAATGCCCAGTGTTGTTTCCCATTACAAACAAAATTATTTTTAAAGCAGAATTTTATGTGTCAATTTGATTGAGTGTCTCCAGATTAGTTTAGTGTGATATTTGCTTTTTGACAAGTATACACAGGGACAGTAAAACTTGAAGAATAACTTTTACTCAAGCTGCTACAACACTGTCCCAGCCTGTGCTGACTGCTACCAACATGTAGCAGTGCTGCTCAGTTACTACTGGAATACAGGCTATTCTTCATGTTCTACTGTCCTTGTTAACACATATTGATAAAACAGATATCACAGTAGACTAATCTGGGATTGCTCTATTCAATGTTCATGCAAAATTATGCATAAAAAATCAATTTGTTTGTATTGGGAAACAAACCACACTTTCCATTGATACTGGGCATCACAGAAAAGACGTGATGACCAGTATTTATTTGGGCTGATTCCAGCTATACATTACAAAAACAAAATTGCAAATATATGCTCAAACATCAGAGAAAATGCACTTAAGGATTCTTAGGAGGGAGAATGGGAATGAGTGGGTGGGTGGTCATGCACATGCCCATGTGCACTCTGAAGAAGGTTGTTCAGTTCAAAATGTGACCCACAATGACCACCTTATTGTTTATGTGACTATAAACTGCTTGAAGTTTCCTTACTTGGTGAGTAGTTGTCATTATTAATACTGTTATATAAGTTTTGTGTTATCAGTTTATCATTTACTTTCCATAGTATATTTCACCAACCTCTGCCTTGTCAAATATATCTCTGATGTAAAATTTCTTGTAGCTTTTATAATGTAATACGGTAAAACTATTGGAGTATCTTGAAGTTAAGAGCTTTGTAGTGTCTCCTTTGTGACCCTCCTGCTTGGGCTGTTAAATTCCTTAATGGAGCTACATGGATTTAATTGTTAATACCATCCATGTCAGTCAGTGTGTGGTGGTACAGATAATTTTCCTTATACATTTCACAGCTAAAGTAATCTAAATCTGAGATGATGGATTCTTGTCTTAAAGCTGTGAGTGTTACCTCTAGGAGGGGAATAGTGTCACACTCATGGTAGTAATTATCGTCATCATCATCATAAATGATTTAGTGAAATAGTTTTTACTGTATTCCTACATTTTCTATGAAGAGCAACAATGAAGTGCATCATAATATTTCTGCTATTGGGAACGAATATAAATAAAAACGAAATATGAAGTGTGTTTTTTAAGTAAGTACCGTTTTGAAATTTAAAAAAAGGCATGCTAATATATCTCAATAATTTTATTTTCACATGAAAGCCTGTACCTTAATCTACTTTTCTACATTATTTCCATCAGTACTGAGGCACTTGTCATAACGCTGTACCAGTTTTTGAATACCTTTCTCACAGAAGTCTGCCACCTGACTTGTTAACCACCGCATCACCACTGTTTTGACTTCATCATCATCATCTTGAGACGCTGACTGCCCTGGTGTTTCTTCAAGTGCAGGAACAGATGGTAGTCACTGGGCACAAGATCAGGGCTGTACAGAGGATGATCTAGAGTTTCCCTTTGAAAAGATATGATGAGATCTTTGGTCTGATTCGCCACATGCGGACGGGCATTGTCTTGCAGCAAAACAATTCCCTTGCCCAACTTCCATGGACTGTTGCTTTGATTCTGGTGTGACATACGCCACCCATGTTTCATCGCCCATAACAATTTGGCTTAAGAAATCATCACCGTCATTGTGGTACTGCTCAAGGAAAGTCAATTCCCTGTCTAAATGTTTGGTTTTGTGCACATCCGTCAACATTTTCTGTACCCAATGTGCGCACAATTTTTGGTAATTCAAGTACTCGGTCACAATGCCATACAAAACACTATGAGAAACATTAGGAAAGTCATCCCGCAAGGAGGAAATCGTAAAGCGTCTGTTTTCTCTCACCTTATTGTTTACTTCCTGCACCAAACTTTCATTAATGATCGAAGGACGCCCACTCCGTTGTTCATCATCCGCATTTGTGCGGCCATCTTTAAATGCTCTCACCCACTTTCATACCATTCCATCACTCATAATGTTTTTCCTGTAAACTGCACAGATCTCACAATGAATATCAATCACTTTTAGGCCTTTAGCACTAAGAAATCTTATAACAGCCCGTACTTCACAGTCGGCGGGACTCACGATTATTGGAGGCATCTTAAACACTCAGTGCACAACGTAAGCAAGGAAGAATCAAACTGTAATGGCATCAGTGCGTAGATTAAGGGAAAGACTTTCATATAAAAATAAAATTATTGAGATATCTTAGCACGTCTTTTTTTTTAAATTTCAAAACAGTACTTACTTAAAAAAAACACCTCATAGCAGCTCAGGACTGTAGTTCTCATCTAGCTGAAAAGCAGACTCTCCACCAGATGAATGACTGACATTAATGGTAACTGCGGCCCTTACTACACAGAAGATTGCAAATACAATACTTGCCTTTAAAATTGCTACACCAAGAAGAAATGCAGATGATAAACGGATATTCATTGGACAAATGTATTATACTAGAACTGACATATGATTACATTTTGACGTAATTTGGATGCATAGATCCTGAGAAATCAGTACCAAGAACAACCACCTCTGGCCGTAATAACGGCCTTGATACGACTGGGCATTGAGTCAAACAGAGCTTGAATGGCGTGTACAGGTACAGCTGCCCACACAGCTTCAACACGATACCACAGTTCATCAAGAGTAGTGACTGGCATATTGTGATGAGCCAGTTGCTTGGCCACCATTGACCAGACATTTTCAATTGGTGAGAGATCTGGAGAATGTGCTGGCCAGGGCAGCAGTTGAACATTTTCTGTATCCAGAAAGGCCCGCACAGGACCTGCAACTTGCAGTCGTGCACTATCCTGCTGAAATGTAGGGTTTCACAGGGATCAAATGAAGTGTAGAGCCATGGGTTGTAACACATCTGAAATGTAATGTCCACTGTTCAAAGCGCCGTCAATGTGAACAAGAGGTGACCGAGACGTGTAACCAATGGCACCCCATACCAGCATGCCGGATGATACGCCAGTATGGCGATGACGAACACACACTTCCAATGTGTATTCACCGTGATGTTGCCAAACACGGATGTGATCATCATGATGCTGTAAACAGAATCTGGATTCATCCAAAAAAAATGATGTTTTGCCATTTGTGCACCCAGGTTCATCGTTGAGTACACCATCGTAGGCGCTCCTGTCTGTGATGCAGCATCAAGGGTAACCGCAGCCATGGTCTCCGAGCTGATAGCCCATGCTGCTCCAAACGTCAATCAACTGTTCGTGCAGATGGTTGGTGTCTTGCAAACGTCCTCATCTGTTGACTCAGGGATCAAGATGTGGCTGCACGATCCATTACAGCCATGTAGATAAGATGCCTGTCATCTTGACTGCTAGTGATACGAGGCCATTGAGATCCAGCATCGTGTTCCGAATTACCCTCCTGAACCCACCAATTTCATATTCTGCTAACAGTCATTGGATCTTGACCAGTGCAAGCAGCAATGTAGCGATACGATAAACCACAGTAGCGATAGGCTACAACCCGACCTTTATCAAAGTCGGAAACGTGATGGTACGCATTTCTCCTCCTTACACGAGGCATCACAACAACGTTTCACCAGGCAACGCCTGTGAAAAGTTGTTTGTGTATGAGAAATTGGTTGGAAATTTTCCTCATGTCAGCACGTTGTAGGTGTCACCACCAGTGCCAACCTTGTGTGAATGCTCTGAAAAGCTAATCATTTGCATATCACAGCATCTTCTTTTTGTTGGTTAAATTTCACATCTGTAGCATGTCATCTTCGTGGTGTAGCAATTTTAGTGGCCAGTAGTGTAAGTATAGGATTTGAAATAGAATAATAGTGCATAGTAGGCCTATTGAGAATTAATTGTCCCCATATTTGCTACCTACTGTTGGATTTAAAACAGCTAAAATGAAAGTAAGGACAACTAGGACAATGCACTTTAATGAGCTCATTTATGAAGTTGTACTGCACTGGACTTAATTTAATTAAATCTCTGTCTAGCACTAAATCCTATTGGAGCACATATTCTTACATAAAATTATTGCTGATGATTTACTTCAGTTTCTCAAGCTGCTTCAGCATAAATAATAAACCAGTGTTGTAAGTAAATGTGTAGAAAATCTCTATGTACACATTTTGGTAAGGACCAGAAAGGGATCACATTGCTGTGGTTAGTAAAATGCTCCATTTTCAGTATTTTGGATTCAGAATTATCTTCCTTTATGTTAGTGTGCAGATAAAATTGTAGTTTATTCTGCATACTCATTGTTGTCATGTGGAGTGATGCAGAAAAAGTAGTGAAGTATTACATCTACAGAGGCAAGTAACAAGAATGTTGTAAAAAACTGATATTTGAAAGTAGCCTCACCAAATTACTGGAATTCTTACGATGTCTTCAGTCCACTTCTTCCTTAATAGCATTTGTCTCTATTGATAAAAGCCAGTTTCATATTAATTACCTTTCACACAAATACAAGGTACGGAAACGGTTTTCATGTAGCTTTCATCTCCATCTCTAGGGTGCCAAGGTCTCTTACAAATGCAAGGCATGAAATTGGGAACAAACAAAAATCCAAAGGAAAAAAAAAAACATATATTAGCCATTATTCTACAAATTGTCAGTTTATTTGTATATAGAGACTGGAAATCCCTATAGTAGCGTAGTATTCACTTTAAATAAAACCTCTGTTCTAATGACAACAGTGGCTATTTCTGGATAGAGCAATGTGTGAAATAAGGGATAGGTAACCACTCACCTGTAGTGGGTCAATATGTAGAGCACAGTAAGACAGGAAAGAAAACAGCATTCAAGCTAGTTTTTGAGACTAGCTCATTTTCCAACAATAGTACACACATTTGCACACACAACCAGACAGACATTCAACAGACATTCCTATAATCATGGCAAGTCTTGCTGTGGCCACAGGAATGTGTATTTGGTTTTCTGTGTAGTTGTGTGCGTGAATGTTTTCTGTTACTGAAAAAGAACATGTGACTGAAAGCTGGGGTGGAAGCTGTTTTCTGTTATGGGTTACTGTGCTCTATTGTAATAGCATATAGATGACTGTTATCTTTTTACACTTGCTAATAAATTTTGATACATACTAAGCAAAAGGAAATAGATAAATGGCAGCTATGTTGTATAACATCAGTTTTGAAAACAGCAGCATTTCTATGAATTGTATAAGAGGCATCTTTATGAACTTTCTAAACGACTGCCTACACAAGTAGTTTTTTACAGCTAATGTTGTCTTTTATGTATAATATGACCCGGTGTAAATCCATAAAGGTATCACTTAGTGTGACATCCAGAGAATGCAATTAACGAAATCAAGAGTAGACGCTACTGCACTTTTCCTGCAACATATGCCAAGAAGAGATTATATATAGACACATGCATAATAATTCTGTTTTCTAGCTGTAATTCGTTTTTTTTCTTTTTAATTGCAAAAGTAAGCATGTTACAGAATTTTTCTGTTTAATACAGTTCTTTCCCTGCAATGAAAATAATGCTTTAGTCATAATTTGTGGTAGATTTTATAATGCATTAGGATATAGTATATATGCCATGTTAAACATATACTTTTAGATTTGTAAACAAATGTTTAAGTTTCTGGGGCAGATTACAATTTCTTTCATATTTTACATTTCCAGTAAGTACGGGTATTCTCTTCCCTATCATTTAAATAGAATGGACAAAGAACATTCCCAAATTGTAATAGTACTTTTGTTTATGAATCCTTTCAAGAAATTCTGTAATGTTTTGATTAAAGTATTTCTTTTATTCATTAACTTAAATCCTTATCTTATTAATCTAGAAATTGAAATAGACATTGATTTCACAACTGGTTTCTGCACCACCACCACCGCATTCAGAAATGCATGTATGTTTGTTCTCCTCCCAGGCCAAGTGCTTCTATGTACTATTGATAAAAATGTAATATAAACTGTAACACACCATAAACATATATCTTCAGTCCAATAGTCTGCATTTTCAATTTCCATTATAACAAAAAGCAACAGTGATAACACAATAGACTCTATGCGAATTCCAGGTGGTAGGTTGCAAAAGACGAAACTCATTAGCATTTTTCTACTTACAATGTGTTTTCTTTTAAGACTTTTACTTTGGATCTGCTCTACTTAAGATGATATTTACATATATTTTTATTTGAGATAGTCCTTGAATTGTAATTCAGGAGAATGTTTAAGATATATTGTGATGGAATGGTTATTTTAGTTTCATTTTTTTATTCTATTGGAATTTACTGAACTAATGGTGCAGACAGAAATTTACCAACTTACTATCTACAGCAACAATTATGTATTTTAGGGGGGCAGGGTATGTGTATGGAAGGGGTGGGGAGGGGGGCGAGGAGTGAGTGTAAGGTTTTACAGACATGTAATAATAGGTAACAGATAATAGTAACTGGTAACAGATCATTATTGAGGGAAGAAATGGTAAAGAATAGTACAGCTCTTAATTTCCAGAATGAATTATCACTCTACAGTGGAATGTGCACTCTTATGAAACTTCTTGGCAGATTAAAGCTGCATGCCAGACCAGGAACTTACCTTTCACATTTTGGATGGAGCCCCAGTTTGGAAACAGTTTCAAACTGCTAGGAAGTTTCAACTATTAATTTGGTTGAAAGTGATACTGTGAGATAATCTCATGATTATGCTGTGGCTTCCACAAGGTAAATATTACACAATGCATGAATATAATGTTACAGCCTGACCATCAATAAGATAGTACATAAGCTCTCCATTAGAATACACTCAGTTATATGTGAAGGTCAGAATTTCTTAGTTCCCGTTAATTTTGTAAGATGGTATATTTTTTGATTTAAATATAATGACAATGAGAGCAGAAAACAATTTTTTCATCTCATTTAGTACCTTGCATGAAGTAACTTGCTGATCACAGTACCAATCACATGAAAAGACATACAGTAAATTGGATACTCAGGACATTTTCTTGCCACATAGAAGAATCAATTTAGTAGCTTGCTTTTTGTTTGAACAGAGGAATAATTTTCCCAAAGAAGCTACTGAAGATGAGATGATTTATAGGTATCATCTGGCCCCAGAGTCTGGATCCTCTGCGACACACTGTATATTTATCCATCAGGAAATGGTATCAGTTACCAAGAGGCATTTCTGCTGTTCCCAAAAGCAGAATGTTGGTCAGTGTTGAAGGCACCTTTTGGATGCAGATTCTAAAATGAGACTACCATATTTGTGTAATATGGATAGTCCTAACTAGATTCTACTGTGATAAGAGATTAGACTATCATCTGACTGAGGTTGCACCAGCAATTGATACATGATGGGCATTTTGGCAAGATGAGTTTCCTGCCAAATATGCCCAACATGCAGAGTATTTCTATTCACACTTACCTTATATCATTATGATTACTCTACAGTTCACACTTGAGAGTTTGACAGAGGGTTCATGAAACCTCTTTCAGACTATTTCTCAATCATTTCACTCGTGAACTGCATGTGGAAAAATTGAACAGTTAAATCTCTCTGTGGGAGCTTTGATTTCTCTTGTTTTATTTTGTGTATGTATGTGAGAGCCAACAAAATATTTTGATATTTTGTATTGTTTGCTTGACCCTCAGAAGATGATGTCTGATATGGGTATAACATGACACAACTTAGTTTCAAAAATTGTGCAGTCAACTTTCCTGACTTCACCCATAGAGCAACATACTGTTTATGAATAACTACTTAGGAATGAAGTGATATAATGAGCCCATTGTTACAAATCAGTCCTCAAATATTAGAACAGCATAATAGCAATTTTATTTATGACATCCTATGCTTATGAAATATGGCACTGGAATTCATTGCTGGACCATGAATTTATTTGGACTCAATTTCAAGCAGTACATTTTTCAGCTTCATGTAGCAAAACAAATGGCTAAACTGAAGTGGGAATATTGGAACCTTTAAGTTCTCTCGTAATAAATTACAGTACATTGAAAGTAGTATTTTTTCTCCAAAGCCTTGAAATCAAATGCCGAACTGCTGTTGATCACATACATACAGTGATTTACAGTAAAATGATCAAGTCTTTTTCTGTTTTAAATACCAAATAATATTACTTTCTTGTACTTTCTGAGATTCATTCATTATTGTTTCACTTGTTTTGCGACTAACGGGCCACTTAATATAGTGTTTGACACTGATATATAGACATTATTTATGACCGAATATGAATCAAAAGGCTACTGTTAACTGTTGGATATTCATTCACAAATGACATAATATGCTTGATATCTGTTTTAACTTGGGCTAAATTCCAATGTAATTGACAAAAATATTGTAACTTACACTAAGTTTTAAAATTAATGCCCATTTCACTATAAACCACTTGAATACAGTGCATATGATGTGATTTACAACTCAGACACAATACGTACAAATAATTTACATTAAGTGGATTGTGCAGGCATACATTGTACACCAGGCACTAATACAAGAGGTGGACAAAAACATGCAAACACCAGGAGAAATGCATACTTGAAGATTACTGCAGATGGTAGCCAAGCCTGCAGGTTGCAGTGCTGAATTTGAGGACAAATGGCACCTGTGCAATGTTCTCAATATGTTGCGAGTGCCATTGTGGTCAGCACAATGTTCTGTGTAGTTGTGAGTGCATTAGGTTGTAGCTCAGTGCATTCGAACATACACAAATTGATAGTGCTTGTATAGTGACTGCTTCCATAATCAAGGTAACCAAAATGTTTGGTGTTTTGACAGTCACTGTATTGAAGAGTTATACTGCCTACACCAAAACTGGAAAAAAATCATCTCCTAAGTTATGGTGTGGATGAAAGTGCTTGTTGAGTGAACATGATGGACAGTCATTGAAGAGGATTTGTGATGAAAAATGAGTATGGCAGCTGCAAAGTCACTGCAGAACCAAATGCTACACTTACAAATCCAATGAGCACCAGAACAACACAAATGGAGATCTGTAAGCAGGGCGAGCAGGAATTGCAAAACTGCTCATCAGTGATGCAAATGTCCATAACAGGAAAACATGGTGCTGAAGCTATAATATCTGGACTACGAAGCTATGGAAGAAAGTCGTTTGGTTGAATGAGGCTTGTTTCATAACTGTTTCATACTGAAGTTATGTCACAAGAGTGAAGTACACTGGGGGCTTACCAATGATTGTGGCAGTTATATCATGGTATTGCATGGGTTCCATGGTTACTCTGCAAAGTCACATTACTGCCAAGTATTATGTGACTGTTTTGGTTGACCAGGTCCATCCCACGGTACAATGTTTGTCCCCGGTGGTGGTGCTGTATTCCAAGATGACAGAGTCCCTGTTCACACAACCTGTGTTGTCCAAGACTTGTTTTGTGAGCATGAAGATGAATTGTTGCCTCTCCCCTGGCCAGCAGAGCCACAAGATCTCAATAATATTGAGCCTTTGTGGTCTACTTCGGAGAGAAGGAAATCTGATTGCTATCCACCACTCTCATTGTTACCTGAACTTGTCACTATTTTGCAGGAAGAATGGTGTAAGATTCCATTGAAAACTATAGATGATCTGTATTTATTTATTCTGAGACGAGTGCAAGCTGTTGTGAATGTCAATAGGTTTCCTACACTGTATTAAGTATGGTGATGTGTTTTTGATGTTTCCGTATTTCTGACCACCCCCTGCACATTAGTACTGCTTTATTTCAGTCAAGATGTGGCAGCTGTGCTAAGAGAATGTAATGTGATTTTATGTTACATGTGTTCTTGTAGTAAAGGAAACCAAGAAGATGTTTAGGGAAGATATGAAAATTAAGTGAGAAGTGCTCATGGAAGGCACATATTCAGGTCAAAATATTTCACAACTAATGGGTAGCTACTTGGCATGGCCCTTCTTTCTAACCTTTCACAGCCTAACCCTCTTCCTTAGTGAGGAAGGAACTAAAAGTTCTGAAACTAAGAATGATTATTTCATCTCTTTCTGTTTCTGATGGCAATAATTAGAAGTATTTTATCCATGAAAGTAAGTTAAGACTCTTAATTTGTGGTAAAGTAATTTATTCATTCATTGAAATTCTACTTCCATTATTGTATATCCTGGAACACTTACTAAGATAAATATCAATTTGCCTTAATGATCTCTAATGATCTAAATCTATCAAACTGGTTTATGTTTTTGATGTAATAAGTAATTTGTTCAAGCATTACTTCTTCAAAAAAGTAAAATGAATAATAATTTATTTTACTTCCAGTAGAATTTTGTCTTTACCCAGTATCCTGATCAATATGAAATATTTAGTTATACTTAGACAGATTTGGAAGTTAGACACTATCCTTTGGCATCCATATTCGACCACAAAAAATTAAGAGACACAGTAATATCCGTCTTAAGACATTAAACTGAAGTCTCAATACACTTTTTGAAACAACAACTAGAAATATAAGTACCCTGTGGGTTTATATAAACACCATAAATATACATGCATGAACCATGAGTGATATTATCTCTAGAAGTATTACCAAAATACTCCACAATCTTTCCACTTAATCAATACTATTATGGGTGATGATTTAAGCTTTACACATCTTCATTAGAATTCCTGGGGCCATGCTGGCTTTTCTTATCGAGTTGATATTTTTGTACATTAATGGGAAATAATTTAATTTGTTAATACATGCAATTTTGTTTGAACCACGAAGAAATGTTCTATTTTGTGAGAATTTTTTATGTTGTATATAGTGAGTCTTTCACTTTCTTAAAATAGGGGATGAACCAGTTAATGGAAGACAATTGATGTACCAAGTAATTGTGAACACATCTCTAAATACAATATTGGCTAGTTTGAGAATATCCTTAGATTGTAAGCTGTAATATTCCTTTGGTTTTTAATGTGGAAGAAGGAAGAAACAGGTAGAAAGATCTCTGAACAACAGGCATAGATATTAACATATTTTGATGTTCTTCATCTTACATTGTGAAAATGAGGTCACATTAATTGCCGTACATGGCGTAAAATTATTCAAGCTCAATAGTTTTAAGGATTGCCATTTTAGTGACGTATTATTTGCTGACACAGTTGCATGTAAATTGAGAGATAGCCTATTTCAGTGTACACAACCATTTTCAGGTCAATTTTCACTATGAGGTGATACAGTAGAATTGCGACTGTAATAGATGAGGTTGTCAAGACAACAGATTTAGAAGATGATTGAGTAACTGGAAACACTTTGTCTTAGAAATAACATGCAACTATGATGGCAGATAAACTGTCATTAAAAAACAGAGCTTGTTGATTTGTCTGGCCAATATGTGTCCACTAATCAGAATGGTATTTCTAGACCATCTGATTCAAAGACTTATGTTTAATATGTCATTAGACTGCTTTGCTGATTGGTCCTCCAGTAATTTTAATTTTCTGATTTTATAAATGATCACACACTGTTCCACTAGAGTGTAGTATTTATGAATTTCTAATTTCTTGGTGAAATGGTACAAAATTTCACAGCATATAGTTTCAAATAATACTTATAAGTTATCTCTGCTTTTCTGGAGTCAATTCATGGATTATTTACTTTTAGCTGTTCTTATAAATAAGATAATAGCATAATTTAGTAAACATGTTTAATTAATAAAGAGAGGGAGTCCAAAGAAATTTCAATGATGTTTAATAAAATATTAACCATGCAGCCGTGAAGTACATAATTTTCAATCTTGATGAGAAGCAGTCCCTGAATATGTAAATCCTACCTATTATGTTTGTCACTGAATATATATAGGTCCTACATATTATGTTCACTTAAGAATTATAAAAGAACAAAACACATAACAGATCTAAAGTAGTATTTTCAAACCAGAGGCACTTACAGAGAAAAATGTCATGTGAAAAACTTTTGTAAAGCAGTTAATTATTAGGTTCAAAAGGACTATAACTTAAGTTTTCTCAAAAATGTCATCTACGTGGACCACTGGAGTTTCTGTTCTGTTGATTATACTACGATCGTGGTACAGTAAAAGCAGTGAATGATAATTCCCTGCACCATTATAGTTAACCCTCAAGACAGTTGCTGTTTTTCTGAGACCTAACTTTGTTTGAACCATTTTCCTTCCTTTAGATCCATTGCCGTTGACATCCCTCCGTCCAACACATACAAAAATTCTTTCTGTAATATTAGTAAGGCAGGAAATCCATTATGCACAAATTGTGGTGATACAATTGTTATGTATATAAGACACACGACAATTCCTTAATGCAGCCCTATTAAGTACATGCAGTTAAGTGCAGTTACATATTTAACGTAGGGCAACTGTTAACTGCTTTTGGCAGTTCAAAGTTGCTCTTTGGATGTGATATATTCTTAGTTTTTTGTAAGAAGTGACACTAGATAGATACTTTTAATGTTACATTAGGCGAGGTATAGGCTACGAGGATTTTACTGTCAATATCTAGCATGTATTTGTGGTCTGATATGTGTAGTGATTTGGATGCATGCTCTGATTTCAGTAGCTACCATCTAAAGTTAATCATCAAACTAACTGAATCATTCTTTGAGTTTTGTTTTTTGCTAGTTCTTGTGGGTGAATTTCAAGTTTTCTTGCTGCATTTTTTTTAACAGTCAAACATATGTTATTAAAATAATTTGAACTCATTTACAGAGGTTTATCACTCAGTATTTCCCAAAAACAAATTTTATTTCAGAAAAAAATATGATTTTAATTTATAGTTATCTCTTTCTTTAGTTTTCTATAATCTAAAGAAGTGTATAAACTAATTTTGCAATCTGAATGTTGCAGGTCCCGGGCAATCTGATATGTAAGATAGGAATGACATTGGAATCGTGTCTGAAGTGAAACATGGTAGTTATCAACATCCACTGGAACAAATTGTTGCTTGTTAGCATATTTTAAGTTATCTAAGGATGTTGTACTGAAGTGTACTTACCACAATAATGCTTTTCACTTGTTTGACTTTTTATTATTTCTTGTACCATAATGCTTGAATAAGGATGTTGTTTAAACTTTACATATGAAAAGCTTCTTGTCTGAGCATCGTTCAGGGGTTTATAACTCATGAGTTATGTGTGAAGCACTTGCTATAATCTGTGCACTCAATGAAGGAAAATTTTCTGTGTAAATACTTTACAGTTTACCAACTATGAGGACAGCCAAACACAGTCATTATAAACGTAATTGTCAGAACAAGGACATCATTCTGACTGCTGTGGATAGTTACATGATGAAATAACATAAAGTGAAATTCTATGAGAAATCACTTATAGAGTGTATTGTATTTAATATACTATCCATAAGAAATAAACAAATGCTACATAAATTTTGAGATAAATTTATAAGATAACTCAATAAAGACTTTGAATTTTGCTTTGATCTGCAGATTGCAGGGAACAGCATGTTAGACAGTTTGAACTTGTATAAAGGGCAGATCAGTGCACCAAAAAAAATTGACATTTACTGTCACCTCAAATTTATGATACTCATGTAAAAGGAGTGGAAGGAAAAACTGTGATTGCTATTAGTGATAAACATAACACTATCATTTTGTTGTTTCTCCTGTAGTAAAATGCTTTGTAATGTAGTCCAGAGTGTGTGTATAGCCATAATATAAGAAGAATTCAGTTCCTTACTAACAAAAATGTTGCAAAGAAAGAAAGAGATTGCTCAGAACATAGAAAACTTTTAGAGCTATTTCCTTTCTTTTTCTTAAAAAAAGTGTAACGAATGTTCAACTCTGCTAAGAAATTGTAAATTTGGATCAGTCCATGATATACTACATCTCTGACACTGAGCTGCAGTGAGCCACAGTGTGAGAAGAAAAACCTATCCCTCAATTTGGTTTTACATTATATACATGTATATACGTTTGTGTAAAATTTTTATTTGCTATCTTTTTAGTTTCAGAATGATATATAATATTTATGTCACAACATGTTCTTAGATAAAAATGCAGAAAATGCAGTTTTATCTATTTTTAC
Organism: Schistocerca gregaria; assembly: GCF_023897955.1. Classification (NCBI taxonomy): domain Eukaryota; kingdom Metazoa; phylum Arthropoda; class Insecta; order Orthoptera; family Acrididae; genus Schistocerca; species Schistocerca gregaria. The sequence goes on from NC_064920.1 coordinate 667,713,552, forward strand.
TCAGATGAAAGTCTTCCTAACATCACATATTTGTAAGGGATGATATCCTCAGATACTGGTCCCTCTGATGCTTCAAAACTTGTGAGACTCGTATGAGGACATTGAGGAGCTCAGACACTTGTAATGACATGTCATATGATGTTGTACAACAGAAATTTAGTAATATACCTTTGTAAAATCTGCAATAAAATAGCATCATAGTCCAGTCTCCCATAAAACATTAGGTTTTTAGAAAACTGTGTTTTCTCTTTAATTTTTGCTCTACTCCCAATGCTAAGTTATTCATTATACTTATCCACAGTGATACTTTTCCATGAAAATATTATTTTTCAAGTAAATTTAGCAACATTTAGTTTTATTCAGGGTGAAAGATATAGACATATCAGAGAAGGCTGTGACTGAATGCAATTTAGTTGTCTTAAAATCTGTTGGAGAAACATGACAGGCACTATTGGTAGTATATTTTATCAGTGAGTAGTGTTGCAACATCTGCTGTAAAGTTCTGTTACATATTAAATCCAAGGAAGTAGATAGTTTTCTCCAGTTATTTCATACTGTGTAGGCAGGAGTAGATGAAAAATCAATTTTCTTACTGGACTATTTTATGCCGTTGAGTATTAACACAGGAATAAATTATTTGTAGGACAATATAATGACAATAAGCAGGATTACATTGTCAGAGCCTTGAGGTAGGGTTTTTGTATTATGAAAGTTGACAAAATTTGGGTAATGTCAAATATGAATTATACACACATGAAACTGCTTCTTTTATTGTTAAAGAACAAAACATTGCTCTGTATAATGTGGATTTTAAGTCACAATAAAACTTTTGTTTTTATTTTAGTAATTAATGTGTGTTTTCCTTCTTTCAAAAACAAAAAAAACATTTTTCAGAAGTAATTCAAAGACAATATTTCACCTCAGAGATTATTACAATTATATAACATCATCTATAACTTCCAAAAGGAATGAATGTATCAAAACTTAGAAACACTCATTATAAAGCTTTTTTAACATGTATTCATTTCAAAATTCTAAATTGTATAGCACCCATAATGCATGTTAGAGACATTTGTGTCCTCACAAGCAATTCATTACAAACTAACAATCTGCAATTGTTGACACATCAATGTACAAACTTCATTACTTTTATGATACATCTTCAAATAAAACACATTCTGATTTTTCTTATGCAAATAATTATCTTCTGCAGTAATTGGTGTTTGTTTATAAGAAAAAAATCTTTTATTTTAGTAGCTTGAAATTGTCATAGTCTTTTAGTTGCTATGTTCACACGGTTTATCCAGGAGGATTCATCACTATCAGCAACTAGACTTCCACTCATTAGTCATCAACCATATATGACATCTGTTCAAAAAATCTGGAACTTACTCCACAAAATTTTTGTGTGTGTACCTTTTACTTATTGTGCATAGTCTCCTTTGAAATACTCTCCTCCGCAACTGATGCACTGCTCCCTATGCTGTTTCCACTTCTGGAAGCAGTTTTGGTATGCCTCATGCTGTACCACGTAAAGCTCCATCTGCGAATTTTCTTTCATCTTGTCTATCATTGCAAATCTTCATCCTTTAATGGGGGTTTTCAACTTTGGAAGTGAAGAAAGATCTGCAGGCACCAGGTCTGGAGAGGACAGAGGTTGAAGCAGCACAGTGATTTTGCTCATTGTGTAATAGTCACACAACAACAGAGATGAATGTGTAGATGCGTTATCATGGTGCAATAGCCATGAAGTGTCTTGCCACATTTTAAGCCATTGCCTTCTCATGTATTCTCACAGGTGTCACAACACATCCCAATAATACCATCAGTTAACAGTTTGTCCCTGTGGCATGAATTCATGATGAACTAATTGTTCAAAGGCAAAGAAAGGATCAACACGGCTTTGATATTTGACCTGAGCTGAGGAGTTTTCTTTAGTCTTGGAGAACCTTTCCCAACCCATTGTGAAGACTGAACCTTGGTCTCAGCATCATAACCATAGATCCATGTCACATCCCCAGTTATGATTCTCTTAAGGAACATCTCATTTTCATTTGTGCAATTCGAAAGTTCTTCACCGACTGCAAGACAAAGATCTTTTTGGTCTTGACTCATGAGGCATGGGACAAACTTGGCAGCAACACTATGCATTCCAAGTTCATGACATGATCTATCTGAAATGTTACATTCTTCTACAACTTCTGGGACAGTAAATCTTCAATTGGCATTCACAGTTTCATTGACATTCCAGACATGAGCATTTTCGATAGACATTGAAGGACCTTCTGAACGAGGATCATCTTTAACTTCCGTCCAGCCTCCAGCCATTTATAAACGACATGAAAAATTCATAACACTGACTACAGCTTAAGCACTCATTCCTGTAGGCCTTCACCATCAATAGGTGAGTATCTGTAAAGGTTTTCTTGAGTTTCATGCAAAATTTAATACAGATAAGTTGCTCCTCTATCTCTCTTGAAATTTGCAAGCTGTGTGACCAATAACTAACAGATATATATCAATGAATCTTTCAGCAGTTACACATTAAACACAGGTGTGTGGAGGGATGCCAAGTGCATTTTGCTCAAACACATCATTGGCGAGAAGTTACGAATGTTCTGGAATTTTTTGAACCGACCTTGTTCATCCATCTTGCTCCTGCATGTTTTTAATTTCACGTGCTCAAATTCCAATAGTTTATCACCTCAGTCTTTTCTTATTTATTGGAATGCACAGTTAGTTGGGATAAATAACATAGCACCTTACAGTACGGATATGTCTCAGTGGCAATCAGTTAAAATAGTTACTGACTTCAGGACAAATGTTGTTAAAAATAGTTTACAGGAGATGGCAGGGATATAATTTAAAATGAACCAAATGCTAACATAAAATTTATTTTTTTTAAATTTATTTATTCATCCAGTAAATCTCTACAAAGTATGGGATGTTATTTGCACATGAGAATGCACACAGTCACAAACACACAAATACAAGTTACGTATAACATCAACATTTATTTTAACAATACAATAAATTGATTCTATTTGATCCTACTTTATCAGCAGTAGCAATTTTTGCACATTCTTGCTTTAAGACTATTGTACTTAAGATGGTTGAAAAATTCTGGCACTGAAAGGAAGGAGTGATGTAATAAGAATGCTCTTAGCAATGTATGAAACAGTGGAAATGAAACAATAAATTTCATTTTGCATGGCACACTATCGTATATTTTTGGTGGAGGTTTTAAAGGCTGTTGTCATTACTGACTGGATGCAGAGCTTGTCATTTTGCCTGGTATTATGTTCATGTACATTAAAGTTTTTATCCATCCTTTTGAAATTCTTCCTCACATACTTACAAGGTTCTAGAATATAAAGACAGGTGAGAGGGGGGCACTTGAAAACTTCTGAAAGAGGTTCCTGCAGGAGTCAGTCTGCTGTGCATGGTGCATTGCTCTTATAGTTCTTCTTTGGATCAAGAAGATGACTGAGTTGGCCAATGTGCAACCCCAGATATAATTCCGTATTGCACAATACTGTGGAACTATTCAATGTAAGCAATTCGAACAGTGTGAAAGCTTGTTTTGTGTGCAAGTAAACGTAGGCTGTGGCATACTTTTCTTAGTGTTGTATTTGTTTTTGTTATATGTGTGTGTCATTTAAAATCATGTTGAAGCCATAAGCTATAAATTTTGTTTCCACTGAGAGAGTAATTCCACTGGTGCTACAGAGTGAGGTGGCACAGTGGTTACCACACTGGACTTGCATTCAGGAGGATGACAGTTCAATTCCGCATCCAGCCATCATGATTTAAGTTTTCCATGATATTCCTAAGTCGCTTCAGGCAAATGCCAGGATGGTTCCTTTGAAAGGGCACGGCTGACTTCCTTCCCTAATCTGATGAGACTGATGACCTCGTTTTTGGTCTCTTCCACCAAACCAACCCAATCTTCTGGTGCTTATTGTCACAGAGGTGTTGCAGGCTTCCCCTTTTAAATAGAAAATAAGCATAGTTGTTTTGGATGTGTTTATGATTAGTTTATTTCCTCCAACCAGTCATTTAGCTGATCTGTAACTTTATTTTTTTTTTTTTAAATCTATGTTAGTATTTTCCCTGTATGAAGGATGCTAATGTCATATGCAAACAAGGTATTTATTTGCAATTCTATGCTTAGATCAAGGTCATTTATGAATAGAAGGAAAAGGATAGGCCCAAGCATCGATCCTTGAGGGACTCCACTTTTGAGTATTATTGCATCTGAAAAACTTGTACTAGTGCTCCCATTTAGTTCATGTGTTATTACTACCTTCTGTTCCCAATTTGTAGAGTATGAGGAGAACCATCTTAGTGCGGTGCCTCTCATGCCATACTTTTGGAATTCTTCCAACACAATTTGGTGTCCAAGATGTCAAAACGTTTGCTTGGATCTGACAAAACCCAGCAACTAATCGAGTGCTTCTAGAGGATTTCATAAGAAATTATATGTGGTAGATTTATTTTTCCAGAAACCATGCTGGGCATCAGCGAGGATTTGGTTCTTATCCAGAAATTCCATTAATCTGTTATATACACTTAATTGCCAAAATAAACTGGTATAGGTATGTGTATTCAAATACAGAGATATATAAACAGGCAGAATACAGTGCTGTGGTCGGCATTGTCTATACAACACATCAAACATCTGACACAGTTGGTAGATCAGTTACTGCCACTACAATGGCAGGTTATCAAGATTTAAGTGAGTTTGAATGTGGTGTTATACTCAGTGTATGAGCTATGGGACATAGCATCTCTGAAGTGGCAATGAAGTGGGGATTTTCCCATATGACCTTTTCACAAGTGTACCATCAGGTAAAACATCAAATCTCTGACATCGCTGCGGCCAGAAAAAGATCCTCCAAGAACAGAACCAATGATGCCTGAAGAGAATCATTCAATGTGACTTAAGTGCAACCCTTCCACAAATTGCTGCAGATTTCAATGATGCGCTTTTGGAGCCGAATGCCCATACATGTACCCTTGCTGACTGCATGACACAAAGCTTTACACCTTGCTTGGGCCTGCCAACACTGACATTGGATGGTTGATGACTTGAAACATGTTGCTTGATCTGACGAGTCTCATTTCAAATTGTGTCAAGTGGATGGACATGTACAGGTAGGGAGACATCCTCATGGATCCATGGACTCTGCATGTCAGTGGGGGACTGTTCAAGCTTATGAGGGCTCTGTAATGGCATGGGGCATATGCAGTTGAAGTGATATCGGACCCCTGATATGTCTAGATACAACTCTGATAGATGACATGTATGTTTGTATTCTGTCTCATCATCTGCAGCCATTGATATCCATTGTGCATTCTGACAGACTTTGGCAATTCCAGCAGGACAATGCAGCATCACTTAATGTCCATTGTGCATTCTGACAGATGTCTCCACTTCCTCATACTCTTATGGATTTATAGGCAGCCCTGCATGATTCGTGGTGTCAACACCCTCCAACACTACTTCAGTCATTGTTGAGTCCACTTGAGTGGCACTTCTGCATGCTCACAGGGCCCTACACAATATTAGGCAGGTGTACCAGTTTCTTTGGTTCTTCATTGCATGATTCCCTCAATGAGTTTGGCAGAAACTGATAATAATGAGATTAGTCTGTGGTTTTCCAAATTTGCTTTGTCACCTTTTTTTATGAACAGGGGTCACTTTGTCAATTTTAAGACTATCAGGACAGTTTCCTGTAGAGAAGGATGAGTTAATTATCTCCTTATGGGGTGTTGCAATGTCAATAACACATTCCTTTATGGTGAAGTCTTGGATACCATCAATTACATTTTTGTGAAAGTTTTTGCTATGTTAATGATTTCATATGGTGATGTTTCATAGAGAGAGATCAATCAAGAATTTACTTTTTCCTGTTAGCTGTTTGGGCTACCTACCACTCTTGTTATTAATTATTGGATTTTTTCTATTGTCTTCATACTCAAGAGATTTTCAATCTGCTGTAGGTCAGTAATTCCCTTGCTGTCACAGTCCTGGGTGACATTTTCCTTTGTAATATTCCCTTCCTGCTTTATTATTTTACAGATTGCTTTGCTTTTACGCTATGACTCTGATATAAACTCATCATTAGCCTTTATTTTTGCCTGGTACATGATGTATCCATACACTATATACTACACATTCTACATAACTGTTGAGGAGAAGGGATATGTTGTAGTTTTTCCAGTAATTGAGCAATTTTCATTTTGTGTTGCTTGAGACTTTTATACTTTCTGTTATCTGTGAGTTTACTTTCAGATTTGTTTTTTATTGTTGTCATGCTCTTGAGAAACTTCTTCCCACCTTTCTCTTGATAATAAGTGACTGAGTGTTTCTATGCTCTGTGTGTTGAGCCTTCTTGCAGTCACAGTTGTTTTATGGTCTTGGCTGGGTGGTAAACATCCTGGGAGGATTACCAATTGGGCTTCATGATCACTAAAATTTGTATTTGCACAGTTTGCTGTATATAGGGTTTGTTAACAAATATTTGGTCCACAACAGTGGCAGAAGTTTTTGTAATTCTTGGGGTTGTAATTGTTTGTTTTGAATTGAAAGTATCTGTTCGGTTGAGCAACAGTTCTTTTCCCCTACTTGTTGCAAGAAAGTCGATGTTGAAATCCCCACAAAGGCCTACTGATTTCTTTCCTACTTGTATCCTATTTATATATGTTTCAGGTTTATTGATATATGCCCAAAAGTTTCCATTTTGAGAGTGATAGCTACGCACAACAACTCTATTTGCACCACTGATTTCTACAACTGCTGCTTCAAAGTCTCCTTTTGCACTGATGTACCAAAAACTGTCAATAGTTTTGAATTTCAATGAAGTTTTAATTAAAACAGCTGTACCTCATTTTTTGTGATTTCTGCTGCAGCATTAGTTTGTTAGTGTGTAGCCTGGTACTGGAAATAAAACAATCTGATATGCCTTTAATCAGTGTTCCAAGAAACATAGAACACTGACAAAATGAAATTGATGATCTAGCAAAACCTCAAGGTCTAAAACCTTCTTTGTGACTGCTGGGTATTCTGGTGATATATGAGGAAATACTTCTCACTGCAATTTATTTCTCTATTGGATTTTAAATTATCAATCAAATTTCTTAATGATGCAGGGGCTAGACTGCCAACAGGCACAGGGTTGGGAGGCTGTGGGGCAAGAAGTTGGGAAAATAGAGCAAGAAGGAGAGGAGTGGTAGAAGATGAGTGGGTGTTTTGGCAGAGGGTGGCACACAAAGAATGTGGGAGATGAAATACAAAGGAGGTGATAGACAGAGGAGTGGAAACTGTTGGGTGGCAGGTGTGGGGACAGTATATTACTTGGCTTGAGGCCAGAATAATTTTGGGAACCGAGAATTTGTTGTAAGGATAACTCTGTCTGCGTAATTCAAAAAGCTGCTGGTGGTGGGGAGTATCCACATGGATCAGGTAGTGAAGCAGGCATCGAAATCAAGTGTTTTATGTTCACCTGCATGTTGTACCACAGGGTGATGTTCTTAGCTCTTGGCCACAGTTAGGCAGTGGCCATTCATCCTGGTGGATAGCTGGTTGGTACTAATACCAATATAAAATACTGTGCAATAATTGCAGCAGAGCTGGTATATGACATGGCTCCAGCCTCTGATGGGGTAGGATAAGCCTGTAACAGGACTGGAATAGGAATTGCTGAGTGGATTGATTTGGCAGGTCTTGCACTTGGGTCTTCCACACAGATAGGATCCTTGTGGCAAGGGTCTGGGACTAGAAGTAGCACAGGGGAGGACTAGAAGGTTGTGGAGGCTGGGTGGGTGATGGAACGCCCTTTTAGGAGGGGTGCGAAGGATCTCGGTTAGGATGTACCTCATTTCAGGGCATGATGATAGGTAATCAAATCCCTGGTGAATAATTTGGTTCACTTGTTCCCATCCTGGGCAGTATTGGGTGATGAAGGGTACACTCCTTTTTGGCTGTTTCCAGAGGGTGGTGGGAGAACTGGGGATGTGTGAGGAAGTGGTAAGGGTGGTCTGTTTGTGGATTATGCCTGGAGGATAGTTAGTGCCTGTCTGTGAAGCCCTGGTGAGTCCCTCAGCATACTGGATAAGGGAGTTTTGATCTGATCAGAGGCGCGGAGTGTGTCGAAGATGCGGTGCAATGTATTGCCAAAGTATTTGCTGTTGAGTGCCACGGTAAGTCCAACGTGTCCAGTAACAGTTTGTTATTGGCCGTATGACATAAAGGAGCAAGCATGCTGTGGCTTAACAGGTTGCGTAAGAGATGCCAGATGAGCAACACTCGTGGTAACGATGGAGTTATAGAGGCACTTGATGCCGCAGCAAGGGAGAAAACAGCAACCTTGGCAGCGGATGACTTCGGTGTAGATGGAAGCGTCACCTCAGAGCCCGTGGATGGTGAGTGTGTTACAGCAGTAGATGGCAGGATGTTCCAAGTGGAGTTGACAGAGTCGGTGTTTTGATGTGCGAAACACCTGTGATTGAAGGTTGGGGGGTGTGGCCGTGAGCCCTGTGCACGAGGCATGGCGATGGCGACAGGTGGTGGAAGGCACATGTGGTCGGCGAAACCATGGTCGGAGCAGGAAGGCGATGAGACATAGTGTGAACATGAAGAAGTCAAATCGGCGGATGAACTACTGGTCCATGGGGGAGAGGCGACACAGTTCGATGGAACTGGAGCTGCATGTGTGCTGTCGCTGTCAGCGCTGTGGTCAAGTCGTAAAGCTGCAAGTTGCTCACGTGAAACTGCTGCACGGTCATGTGTCTGAGCGGAAACATGCTCACTTGTCGAAGCAGAAATGGCAGATTTGTTGGTCATGCATTGCGGAGGTAGTGAAGAGAGCAGCAAAGCAAGCGACACTGGAATTCGGCTGGTTATGCCGTGGTACATAAACGAAGTGTCTGGAACTACGAAGGAAAGGTGGCAGCGGCGTAAATAAGTTGCTTGTATCACATCAGTAACGTAGAAAATCCACTTGAGGCAGCGTGTTGATGACAGTTGTCACATATGGGACATAGATGCCTGTAGCATGATCGTCAGAGTATTAGTTGTAGCTGGTAGTAACGGCGAAGGATCATCAGCAGTCAGAGGCAGAACAATGACAGGAGCATCTCGTTGCATGTCGTGCTCAGTCGGTGTCGGCTGCAGCATGTGTAACTGATCTTGTGCCAACAAGTTGTAGGTCGCAATTTGCTGATGTAGCTGTTGCAGTTGTTCAGGTGAAAATGCATCTTGTTGCATGTCGTGCTCGGTTGGTGTCAGCTGCAGCATGTGTAACTGATCTTGGGCCAACAAGCTGTATGTCACAATTTGCTCACGTAACTGTCGCAGTTTTTAAGGTGAAAATGTATGTTGTAAAGCAGTCTGCTGTGTATCACTGAGTAAGATGGGGTTGAAATCAGAATCTGTCTCTATAAAAGGGTAACCTGGTGTACAAGACAAGGTCGGCGGCACAGTATTGACGTAACAGTTTGAGTAGAAGAGATCGTTTGTGCGATCGCAAATGTGAAACTGAGTAGTTGGCAGCGGCAGAGTGAGAACACATTCACTGCTGTATGAAGCATTGATATGGCTGAAATCGTCTTCTGGGGTGGGTGAACAAGTTGTAGGCATGATTGAATAATGTGCGGCCGGGCGGTAAGCGTGTGTAGTGTCGGCGAGTTGTGGACAAGATGCGGGTGCGGTAGCCATGGCGGAGTTGTATGTGGCGCAGCTGTTTGTTTTGACTGGGTTGAGGTCAGTGGGCCAGCAGGTGGCGGCCATGACATCACTGTCGGTAATGGTCGAGCAGAGTCGATGCGGCTCGGATGCTCGTAGAGGGAGGCATGGCATGTTCAGTGTTGCACTGAGAAACAGCTGGCATTGTCATTGGTGAAATCGGTGCACGGTCGTTGATCGGTAGGATGTTCTTGATGAAATTCTTCCTCATGCTGGTGACAGGCACTGAATTAAAGCAGCTTTCGCTCTGGTGTACAAGTGTGGAGAAGTGGAGGAAAAGTTGGCGCGAACATTCGAACTCTGGAAGACGGGCTGTGTGGAAACCAGGTTGAATGAATTTGCACATGGTGTGGAAGATGCGGTTAGCCATGACAGGCATTTGTGAATTGGACCAGGCATGTGATTTGGGTGTAGTTCGGAGATCGTGCGAATTGGGATTTGCAACATAGTCCCCGTTTGTTGCAGTCCATTGTTTGGCATGATTGTCTGATGTTGAAGCACTGCACAAAGTTAATTCATTACACAAAAGCAAGTCAAAATAGTCCAAATTAATCGTCAAAGGTGCACTGCACTGTCCAGAAGTGAAATTACCGACGCGTTGAGCAGGTTTCGACGGACGACGTGTGATCCTCGGTCGCATTGTCGATGTGTGAGAAGGTGACGAAAGTTACCAAAAAGCATGATTCACACAAGAGTCAGGAATTTACACTCCCTGTACACTGGATCCAGATGTGGCGAGATGCGAAGTTGATGGACGTAGAAATCCGACAAAGGGTTGTTGCATTGTTTGTCCATGGTGATGTTCCAATGCACATTTCTGGCATCATAAGCGGCATTCATGAGCATCGGGGTCACAAGTGTGGGAATCGAGATGTTACGTATGGTAATATCAAACCTAGCATTAAGTATTCGCTCATTTATAATGAATTAACTTTATTTTGATCAGTCAGTACGAACACATCCGCTCGAATACAGAGTTCAGAACACACTAAGATCAACAGTTTTCAAAGAAGTTCATTCTCAAAGATGAAGCGGTCGACTCTTGCAGTCGATAACTGCCACAAAGTAAAATGTTCAAATGTATGTGTAATCTTATGAGACTTAACTGCTAAATTCATCAGTCCCTAATCTTACACACTACTTAACCTAAATTATCCGAAGGACAAATACAAACACCCATGCCCGAGGGAGGACTTGAACCTCCATCAGGACCAGCCACACAGTCCATGACTGCAGTGCCCTAGACCGCTCAGCTAATCCCGTGCTGCGCCATAAAGTAAAGCAGAGCATGAATTCTGGTATTACTAGATCAGAGAGAAAAATGTTTTAGTTAACAAATACTCAATAATAATAAATCCAACATCATTAAACATCAAATCAGAACAGCGAATGTGCCCCTATAAAACACGGTGAAATAAATAGATAATGATATAGAATGTACAAATAAAATTTAAAGGACAGTGCCCACTTGGCTTTAACAACAGTAAAATTAAATATGAGTACCAAAATAAGTTAAACAAAGCCAGCACAAATAACAATGAGAAATTTACAAATCAGGCGCAAGCTTAATAAACAGGAATAACTGTAGCATAGGCTGACAGAAACCTTTAGCAATATACATAGCTTGATTTGAAATGGACATACTGAAGCTAGTTCCATAAAAGCATATACAAGTAAAATTTGGATGAGAATGCTCACATGGCTTCAACTAAAATAGCAGATGGTAAAATGAAACTTGGGCTTACCCTGAATACACAATAAATTACAGGACCAACTCAAATTATTTTTATAATCAATAGAACTCAATACTCAAAACATAACCACTTTGTTGGGCTACATGAGTTAATGCTCAACTTAGATTCTTGATGTCTGAAGAAATCTGGATATCTATTTGCTACACTCTGCTTCACCTGTAAATTAGATCCTAGACTCACCAGACTTCTCCAAAAATGGTGTAGCTGAAATGTGAAATTTTGTCAAAAAGTTGTTTATTTGCATCAAAAGTCATCTCACACTGAGCTTGAGAAAATGAAACCAATGACTGACCTCTATCTGACTACTGAATCTTTTCCATATACAGTTTTTAACAAACAGAGTTTAATTATTTACATTTCAATTAAAAGTTACAGAATGTTTATGAATGAGTTACAGTATTTTGATTAACAAAACAGGATAAACATTCCAGAGTAACAAATAGTTCCAAATAAAAGATTTAACATACAGAAACCTTGGTTTTGACAATAATACATAATTTAAAAGATAAAATAACACTTCATTTACAGGTCAGATTTGGTTGATAATATGACTTTCGGGTCTTTTCATTGATCTGAATCAAATAACTAACATGCTTGACTACAAGAATTTTATAAATGAGTGTTTAAGCATTTGTTTATGTTTGTTGAGTGTACTTTTGGATAAAAACCATATTTCACTACATTTCAGTCACAAATCATCATTATTGCATTGAAAGTATGCAAACAAGGTTAAATCAGCCACATAACATGGTTACATTACATTGAGTTTACCCATTTGCTTATATATGTTGCAACTTAGTATAAAGTTTTCCAGATCAGATATCATTCTCTGCATTATGTGTTGCCCCATTTTCCATTTTGCTACATTTCACCCCCCCCCCCCCCCCTTCCCCCTTCCCGCCAAATAGTATTTCCCATAAGAACTGTGGGTGAAACATTATTCTTGTTTTTTGCTGCAAGTTGGTGGTGAGTATAATGAACCAGTCGTATTACATGAGCGTATTTAACAGAGAACAGTTTATACAGCTGTATGCATATATAATGTAGCTATACAGGTTATTAAATAATAGTTTTACAGAAGCACTTCCTCCACATACAAATTCTTCTCCATAGAATAACTAGTACAATGAGAACTCATAATCAGTGTATCATTAGCATCAAGGCGAAGGGGTCTCACTCATTTTGTCCACGACTGTACATATGCTGATCGGCCAGAAAATTGTGACCACCTACCTAATAGGCATATATAACAGCAGAAACACATCATGGATTGAAGCAATGAGGCCTTTCTAGGTCACTGGAGAGAGCTGACACCACATCTGCACACGTGTCACATTTGCATAAATTCTGGGGAGGGCGATTACGAACTCTGATGCCACAATCGAACACATCTGAGATGTGTTCGGTTGGGTACAGATCCAGTGAGTTGGAGGGCAAGAAAGTCAACTGGAACTCATCACTAAGTTCCTCAAACCACTCCATTGCACTCTTGGCCTTTTGACGTGGCGCATTATATTGTTGAAAGATGATAGTCATTAAGGGATGAACATGGTCTGCAACCAGTGTACAATATTCCTTGGCCATTATGCTACCTTGCGCCAGCTCCACTGGCTCCATGGATGCCCACATGATTGTTCCCTCATGCATAATGGAGCCACTGTCAGCTTGTCTCTGTCCTGCAGTACAGATGTCAAGGAGCTGTTTGTCTGAAGATGACAGATTCACATCCTCCAATCTGCATGATAAAGAAAGTATCAGGATTCATCAGATCATGCTACACTCTGGCCCCTGTGTCAATGTCCAGCGCCAACGGTCACGTATCCATTTCAGTCCTAGTTGCCGATTTCTTGGTGCTGTTAACATTGGCACATGCAGTGGTTGTCAGCTGCAGAGGCCCATTATTAGGAGTGTTCAGTGCATTGTGTGTCCGGATACACTTGTACTCTGCCCAAGCCTGATTCTAGTTACCCCACAGCTTGCTGCCTGTCCTGTTTTATCAGTCTGCCCAGTATATGATGTCCGGCATCGGTAATGAGGAGCAGTTGGCCAACCCTATGACATGTCAACATGGTTTCTCCTTGGTTTTGCCACATGCTGAAGGCACTCACCACAGCCCTCCTCAAACACCTGACAAGTCATGCAGTTTCACAGTCTGCCCTCAGTCAAACTCAGATAGATTGTGCACCTTCTCCATTCTACACATGGACAGCACACTCACTGATCCTACATGCAGCATGCATCCATGCATGTGTCTGACTAGCAGCCACTCCTCGCCAGGTGACACTGCTATTGCTTGGATGGGTTTATATTGACAGTTCGTCGGAGGTAACAGCTCCAGATCTAAACCCCCCAAATGTTTCAGTTTCAAATAGGAAAATTAAAAAAAAAAACATGCAATAAAGAGCACAAATTTCCTGAAGAGTTCTTATTTTCCTGGTTACAAATAATCCCATCCCGTATTAATTGTGACTTTTTTAAAGTGAAGTAGGATGTCAAACCAGTTGACTGTGAGTAGGAGAGGCACCAGGAGAGGCATCATAGGACATTCTAATTTCCACTGTCTCAAACATAGGTTTGATGGCTTCCATTACAAAATATAGACATTTGAATTCCACAGAGTGAAATACTGTGATGCGTAATAGAATAATGCTGTTTGAAGCCATTAAGCTGCTTCACTACCCAAGCCATCTAGATCCTTCCTTCCACCAACAGCTTTTCTGAAATTTACAGGTGGGAGTTATCCTTACATCAAATTCTCCACTCCCATAATTATCGTGAACTAAATCTACAGTAACATACTGTCCCCACATCCTCCACCAAACAGTTTTCACCCCCTCTGTCCTATCATCTCCTCTCCATTATCATCTCCCATCTTTATTTGCAGCTCTCTGCTGATACATCTGCCCATCTTTCCCCACTCCTTTCCTTTTTTTCACCCACCTCCCTGCCCAACATTCTGCAATGGTTGGAAGTCTAGTCCCTGCACATTCCACCAGACAGCATTTGTTTCTCTCCCCGCCCATGCACTAATGTCCCTTTCCCATCCCCTCCAGATTGTTGCCTGCATCCCACATGATGTTACATTATGGTCTGAGATGCTCGAGTTGGCAGTCATGTGTGCATGAGGTGTGCTTGTGTGTGTGTGTGTGTGTGTGTGTGTGTGTGTGTGTGTGTGTGGGTGGGTGGGTGGGTGAGTGGGTGGGTGGGTGTGTGTCTTTACTGATAAAGGCTGCAGACAAAGGCTTTATGTAAGTGTCTTTTTAATTGTGTCTGTCTATAGCTTGATGTGTCTTCTTTACGGTAAGTAGCAATCTATTTTTCCCTACGTTGTTTACTGCCACATAAACATCTTCTACAATGCCCAGAGTCTCTACTAATAACAGTTCCATCTTCCTCACTAATCTCAGTACAACAACCTAATACATCCTCTTCACTTCCCTTATTACTAATATTTAATACTAATTTTCCCCCTATGAACACGATTATCAACTGCATCAGCATCAACATGCTAAGCAACAAATTCACCAAAATTCCCTTCTCTCACAATTCCTGTTAAAATACTTTGCATGTCTTTTTCTTTTTTCCTCACCCTAAATGGACAGGCTTCCACTGGAACATTCATTTGTTTACTGAATCATTACCTCTATTTTCATACTTATTATGATTGAATGGTCTATTTTTCCCTTTCCAATGTCTGTGTCTACTTTTATGTAGCCTATTACCATTCCTATTTCTATCATTCCATTATGGTGGAGTTCTCTACCCTCTTCCACAAAAATTATTGTTTCAGAGCTCCTCCCCTATTCCTGAAATCTACATCTACACTCTGCAAACCACTGTGAGGTGCATGGCAGAGGGTACATCCCACTGTACCAGATATCAAGGTTTCTTCCTGTCCATTCACATATGGAGCACAGGAAGAATGATTATTTGAGTGCCTGTGTGCATTCACTAATTATTCTAATCTTACTCTCATGACCCCTATGTGAGTGATATGTATATCCCTAGAGTAATCATTTGAAGCTGGTGCTTGAAACTTTGTTAATAGACTTTCTCAGGATAGTTTATGTCTATCTCCAAGAGTCTTCCATGTCAGTTCCTTCAGTACTTCTGTGACAATCTCCCACAGATTAAACAAACCTGTGACCATTCGTGCTGCCCTTCTCTGTATGTGTTCAGTGTCACCCTGTTACTCCTATCTGGTATGGGTCCCACAAACTTGGGCAATATTCTAGAACCAGTCATATGCATGATTTGTAAGTGATTTCCTTCATAGACTGATTGCATTTCCCCAGTATTCTACCAATAAATCAAAGTCTGCCACCTGCGTTACCCATGACTGAACCTACGTGATCATTCCCTTTCATACCCCTACAAAGTGTTACACTCAGGTAGTTGTATGAGTTGGCCAGCAGCAACAGTGACTAATATTATAGTCATAGGATACTACATTTTTTCAGTTTGTGAAGTGCAAAATTTAACATTTCTAAACATTTAGAGCAAGTTGTCAATATCTGCTCCTCGTTGAAATGTCATCAAGATTTGACTGAATATTTATGCAGCTTCTCTCAGATAGTATTTCATTATATCAGGTGTTTCTATAACAGCGTGCAAAAATTCAACAGGACATAGAGGGTGCTCCATTTAGCAATTTGAGGTAGGGAACCTGGAATCAGAGAGCCCAGCTTATAATAGAATAGAAGAGAAGGGAAGAGAAGTTTATTGCCTCATAACATATAATTTCAAGCCATTGACTTAATGTACAGGAGACTCATCAAAACACAAAAACAGGTTTACAATTTGCCTTATAATATCAGTAATATAATATTTGGTACTGAATAATAAGTTAAATAAGCAATTGATAATTTGTCTTCAAAAGTAACAAACTTTTAAAAATTAACAGTCCTAAATACTTGCTCTCTCCTGCTCAAATGTTCAGGTTCTCATTTATTAATTCTTCTACTGAATAGCAACATTTCTGCACAAGTTTCTCCTTAAGGATTTTTTCAGTGTTTCTAAATTTATGCTGAGCATGTCTCTTACTTTCACTTTGTTATAAATTTTCATATCCATGTACTGTGGAGATTGAGCATAAAGTTTTAAAGGGTGGGTGGACAGCATAAAATTATTTTGATTTCTGGTGTTCTAATCATGTTGAAAATGATTTGCTGCAAATAAATCAGGGTTATTGTGTACAAAGATAATCAACTCATATATGTATAGTGAGGAAACACTTAATATACTTATATTTTTTAGAAGTGGGTGATATGATTCTTTTGCTATGCATTGTACATATTTCTGATGATGGTTTTTTGAAGTTTTAGTATTCGACACATAAGGTTTGAGTTACCCAAAAATACAATTCCATACTTTATTACTGAATCAAAGTAGCTGTGATATACTATTTTTCTTATGCTCATACTGGTGGCATGTACAATATCCTAACTGCAAATGCTAGGCTATTTAATTTATTTGCAAGGTACTGTATATGTGATCCCCATTACAGATTTTTATCTAGTTGCATTCCTAGGAATTTCACACAGCTAGGTTCCTGCAAATCCTGTTTCCTGTGAGTGACCTGAATATCATTTAATTCTGCTTGTTTTGTTTAAACTGCATTAACTGAGTCTTTTCCATGTTTAATTTTAACCCGTTTTAAAAAAAGCCAGGTATCTAATTTTTCTAAAGTATTTAAAACAGTATGTGGAATTTGATCAGTACTGTTACTTCCAATGATTACAGATGAGTCATCTGCAAATAAAGATGAATGATACTTAATATTAAGTGGCTGATCATTTATGTGAAACAGAAACAGAATGGGATCTAAGACAGAACCTTGGGGTACTCCATGTGAAATGGTTTTCCATTTTGAAGTACAAGTTCCTCTCTCAGATGATATAACCACTCTTTCTCTTTGGTTGATTCTAGGACTTAAACCATTCTAATGCCATGCCCCTAATTCCATACTTTTTTTTTATTCTAGGACTTAAACCATTCTAATGCCATGCCCCTAATTCCATACTTCTCCAGTTTACAGAGTAGCAAGGAGAGATTCACACTATCAAAGACCTTTGATAGGTCACAAAAAAAATTCCTGTGGCATTCAGATGAGCTAATTTTATCAACATAATGATTTATAACAGATAATGTGGTTTTGCCTTTTTGAAATCCATACTGATTTTTTGAGATTATTTTAAATTTTTGTATGAAATTTTGAATTTGTGTGGTGACTACCTTTTCAAATATTTTTAATAGTGATAGAAGAAGAGAGACTGGGCAATGGTTTCTCCTATGTTCTTTTGTGCCGTTTTTGAATAGTAGCTAAACTACTGCATACATCAGTGTGTCTGGAAAATAACCTTATTGAAGGGACTGGTTAATTATTGGAGGTAGTGGCTGAGCAATTATTTTAGAGACTGTTTTTAACACTTTTGTTGATATCCCATCCCATCTGCTGATTTTTTTCACTTTTTAGAGATAGTATCACATTTTCTATATCTTTTATGGTAGTTTTGGCAAATGTACTAAAAAATTCACCTCCAAAATGGCTCAGTTTTGAAGAAATTTTCCTTGCCTGGTTAATGTTCTACATTTATGTTAGATTTGTTTACATTTATAAAGAAGTTATTAAATAAATCTGAAACGTGAGCAGGATTTACAACAGTTTCATTCTCTATCTTGATTTCAGAAATACCGTGGCCTCTACTTGTGGCACCTTTTCAACTTTGATCGCTGACCATAATGCCTCTGATTTGTTTACACTGTCCAACATAAATCTATTATATGCCAGTTTTTTGGCTGCCTTTACAGCTTTTTTAAAATATTTTTGTAGTTTTTTACATAGGTAACAAAATCAGGACTTTTGTTATTTTTTAGTTTCCCATGTAGCTGTATTTTTCTTGCACTAGAGATTTTTATTCCTTCAGTTATCCACTTTACTTTATTTCCAACTTTTTTATGATGTACAATAAAGGGGAAATTTTCATTAAAAAAGTGTAGGATGTTTTTCAAGAAAGTACCAAAATTTTCAGAGCATGAAATACTATGGTCTACAGCCCACTCCACGTTATTTAATCTGCGATAGAATAAGTTCATATTTTCTTTGCTCAACTGGCATTTGGTGCAGGTTTTTTTGAGCAAGGTTCTATGGGTTTTGGTAATGCATAAATGGAGCTCAGTGATCAGAAAGTCCTAAATCAAAACAAAACTTATTTGCCTCAATATGAGAATAATTGGATAAAATGTTATCTATATCTATTGGAGACATTTTGATTACGCGTGTACAATCAGTGAAATTTGCACTGAAACCTGATATTTTAATCATATCAGTGGATTTTGTTGAGTTATTGGCTTCATTGGCTAGATCTATGTTGAAATCAGCAGTTATTATGAATCTTTTCTTGGTTTCTTTTTGAAGTCTTCACAATAGACACTGAAATTTTGACAAAAAATGTTTTGTTATTTCTGTGCCTGGAATTCTGTACACAGATAAAATTACAACATTTTGCCGTAAGCCTACACAGCAGTTTTCAAATATACATTCTTCATTAAGGGAATCAAAATCGAATCTTGCTCTACATATTCCATTGATTTTCCCACAAGTACGCACAAACCTCCTAGTGTTAAAAAGTTGCTGGCAATATAAAATTTATCAAGGTTATTTAAGATTTTGATACTATTCTTTGTAATCCAGTGTTTGTTCAAGCATACAACCTTGACATTTGGTATTTCTGACAAAATGATATGCAAGTCATTAAATTTTGTTTCTCCGCCATTTCTATAGTTTGAACTTAACCCATTTATGTTCAAGTGCATTACAAACATATTGTTACTTTTTTGAATATTCCTGATCACATATGTTTCAAAATGCTGTTTGTGTATTTTTATTTCAACTTTGTTATCAATTTTTACACCCCCGTCTCTGCATACTAATTTCCCTTACTAAGAATGATCTTACAAATATCACTGTACATATTGCTGAATGTTGCTAATCCTAGCCTGGTTAGATGCAGCCCATCTTGTCCTACGCATTTATCACTGGTAAATTTATTCAAATCCATGAAAACTGCACCAAGTCTGTTGCACTGCTTTCTGGTGCTTAAGGAGATGATAGGAATAAAATCACATTATGTGTACTTTTTTATTTACATTATTTACAGTTAACTGCAATTACTATCATTGACACAGTAAATGTACCTTTTGTACCTAACAAAATTTGCTGAAACTGATGGCCTTCAACCTCAATGCAAGCATGACATCGGTGAACAAGACTCTGATGCATCCCGACAAATATTCCTAATGTGTTTCAAACCAAATCACAGGCAGCTACAATTCTGCTAACTATTCCATCTCCAAATCCACTGGGGTCTCATATGCAATGACTTTAGAAGTAACCAAAGGGATTCAGGTCTGGTGACTTCACAGGTCATGGAATAGGACCTCCCCTTCCAATCCAGTGACCAGGAAATACAGCAGTGAAATGGGCAGGGACATCCTTACTGCAGTGAGGTCGTGCACCATCATGTTGTATCCACTTTCTGTCACAAACAGCCAAGGGTACACTCTCCAACAACTCAGGTAGAACTCTTTGCTTCAACCTCAAGTACAGGTGGTCATTCAGATGGCCAGGTAGAACATATGGCTCATCCTCCTTGTTTTCTTGCAGGAAGAAAAGTATGTGCATGTAATTGAACAACACAGTATTTGTAAACGTTTACACATGTTAGTTGTAAATAAGCTGGAAAACAGTTACGCTACACAAAGCGGTAGACAAGTTTACTTCCATATCTCCTTAAGCTGGCTTCTTGGACCCCAGGTTCCCCTACTTCAAACTGTTCAGTGGAGCATCCTTTATGTCCTGTTAAATTCTCAGATGCTCTTATGGAAACACCCCATACAAAACAGCATCATCTGCAAAGAGCCTGATTTTACTAATAATATTGTTTGCAAGGTCATTAATACATAATATGAGCAGCAAAGGTCCCAACACACTTCCCTGGGGCACACCCACAGTTACTTCCACATCTGACAATGACTCTCCATTTCAAGATAACATTCTGTGTCCTCCCTACCAGAAAGACCTCAATCCAATCACAAATTTCACTTGACACCCCATATTTCAGATTTCAACTGTTTCACAAAACCACTGAAACTAGCACTTATTTCATTCATCTTTTCAGTGGTACAAGGATTAAATTGGAGCAGTTCTCCTGGGCTTTCCTTTGTAAAGGAATATTTGAAAATGGAATTAAGCAGTCCAGCTTTTGATTTGCTACCCTCAATTACAATTAGTCTCTCATTCATTTGCGACTGGACATGAACCTCGGTGTCACTAACAGCCTTTAAATATGACCAAAACTTCTTTGGGTTCTGTGAAAGATCGCTTGACAATATTCTGCTATGGTAGTCACAGAAGGCATTAAACATTGCTTGCAACAGCCAAATACATTTCATTCAGCATCTCTCTATCTATGGCCCTAAACTTTGTTTTACACTTATTATGCAGTAATTCTGTTCCTTTAGAAGTTTCTTTACAGTGACTGTACACCTGTCCTCTGTACTTTGGTAATCATTTTTGCCACAACCATGACATGGTCACTAAGACCAGTTTGGATGTGGACATCCTCAAAGAGATCAGGTCTGTTTGTTGCCATTACATCCAACATATTTCCATAATGAATGGTGTTCCTAACTATTTGTTCTAAGTTGTTTTCTGAGAAGGGCATTTAGCGAATTTTCACAGGATATCTCATCACACCCACCAGTAACTTAAGTGTAATTTTCACAATTAATTGTTGGATGATTAAAGTCTCCAACAATGATTACAGTGTGATTAGGGAAATTATGTACAAGTGCATGGAGATTTTCTCTATACATTTTGGTTACATCAGGAGGTAAGTCCAGTGGGCGACAGAAGGATTCAATTATCATTTTATGCCTACCTCTGACACTTGGTCTTGCCCAAGCAATCTCAAATGCAGCTTCAATTTCTATCCAAGTGGGTTTTGAGTTTCTTGTCTACTGCAATTAACATGCCACCTGCATTTCCCATTTGCTACCCTTTCGATGTTGTTGTTGTAGTCTTCAGTCCTGAGACTGGTTTGATGCAGCTCTCCATGCTACTCGATCCTGTGCAAGCTTCATCTCCCAGTACCTACTGCAACCTACATTCTTCTGAATCTGCTTAGTGTATTCATCTAGACCGAGTGAGGTGGCGCAGTGGTTAGACACTGGACTTGCATTCGGGTGGACAACTGTTCAATCCCGTGTCTGTCCAACTTGATTTAGGCTTTCCGTGATTTCTCTAAATCACTTCAGGCAAATGCCAGGATGGTTCCTCTGAAAGGGCACAGCCGACTTCCTTCCCCATCCTTCCCTAATCCGATGAGACCGATGACCTTGCTGCCTGGTCTCCTTCCCCGAACACAACCCCTGTATTCATCTCTTGGTCTCCCTCTACAATTTTTACCCTCCACGCTGCCCTCCAGTATTAAATTGGCGATCCCTCGATGTCTCAGAACATGTCCTACCAACTGATCCCTTCTTCTAGTCAAGTTGTGCCACTAGCTCCTCTCCTCCCCAATTCTATTCAATACCTCCTCATTAGTTATGTGATTTATCCATCTAACCTTCAGCATTCTTCTGTAGCACCACATTTCGAAAGCTTCTATTCTCTTTTTGTCTAAACTATTTATCGTCCACATTTCACTTCCAAACATGGCTACACTCCATACAAATATTTTAAGAAACGACTTCCTGACATTTAAAATTGTAGCCGATGTTAACAAATTTTTCTTCTTCGGAAATGCTTTCCTTGCCATTGCCAGTCTACATTTTATATCCTCTCTACTTCAACCATCATCAGTTACTTTGCTCCCCAAATAGCAAAACTCCTTTACTACTTTAAGTGTCTCATTTCCAAATCTAATTCCCTCAGCATCACCTTACTTAATTTGACTACATTCCATTATCCTCGTTTTGCTTTTGTTGATGTTCATCTTATACCCTCCTTTCAAGACACTCTCCATTCTGTTCAACTGCTCTTCCAAGTCCTTTGCTGTCTCTGACAGAATTACAATGTCATCGGCGAACCTCAAAGTTTTTATTTCTTCTCCATGGATTTTAATAGCTACTCCGAACTTTTCTTTTGCTTCCTTTATTGCTTGCTCCATATACAGATTGAATAACATTGGGGATAGGCTACAACCCTGTCTCACTCCCTTTCCAACCACTGCTTCCCTTTCATACTCCTCGACTCTTACAACTGCCATCTGCTTTCTGTGCAAATTGTAAATAGCCTTTTGCTCCCTGTATTTTAGCCCTGCCACCTTCAGAATTTGAAAGAGAGTATTCCAGTCAACATTGTCAAAAGATTTCTCTAAGTCTAAAAATGATAGAAATGTAGGTTTACCTTTCCTTAATCTTTCTTCTAAGATAAGTCATAGGGTCAGCATTGCCTCACGTGTTCCAACATTTCTACGGAATCCATACTGATCTACCCCGAGGTCAACTTCTACCAGTTTTTCCATTCGTCTGTAAAGAATTCACGTTAGTATTTTGCAGCTGTGATTTATTAAACTCATAGTTCGGTAATTTTCATATCTGTCAACACCTGCTTTCTTTGGGATTGGAATTATTATATTCTTCTTGAAGTCCGAGGGTATTTCGCCTGTCTCATACATCTTGCTCACCAGATGGTAGAGTTTTGTCAGGAGTGGCTCTCCCAAAGCTGTCAGCAGTTCTAATGGAATGTTGTCTACTCCGGGGGCCTTGTTTCAACTCAGGTCCTTCAGTGCTCTGTCAAACTCTTCACACAGTATCGTATCTCCCATTTCATCTTTGTCTACATCCTCTTCCATTTCCATAATATTGTCCTCAAGTACATCACCATTGTATAGACCCTCTATATACTGCTTCCACCTTTCTGCTTTCCCTTCTTTGCTTAGAACTGGGTTTCCATCTGAGCTCTTAATATTCATACAAGTGGTCCTCTTTTCTCCAAAGGTCTCTTTAATTTTCCTGTAGGCAGTATCTATCTTACCCCTAGTGAGATAAGCCTCTACATCCTTACATTTGTCCTCTAGCCATCCCTGCTCAGCCATTTTGCACTTCCTGTTGATGTCATTTTTGAGACGTTTGTATTCCTTTTTGCCTGCTTCATTTTCTGCATTTTTATATTTTCTCCTTTCATCAATTAAATTCAATATTTCTTCTGTTACCCAAGGATTTCTACAAGCCCTCGTCTTTTTACCTACTTGATCCTCTACTGCCTTCACTACTTCATCCCTCAAAGCTACCCATTCTTCTTCTACTGTATTTCTTTCCCCCATTCCTGTCAATTGCTCCCTTATGCTCTCCTTGAAACTCCGTACAACCTCTGGTTCTTTTCATTTATCCAGGTCCCATCTCCTTAAATTCCCACCTTTTGATACACATTTAAATTTTCACCAAAAATCTCACTGCTATCAATCTCAGGTCTTAACCAACTTTCTGAACCTAGTATTATGTGACCTTCACTGCTTTTCATGAGCACTTCAAACTCTGTCACTTTGTTGCAAATGAATTGGCAACTTACCGTTAGAATATTTATACTTTCACCTATGGGAGGCATTTCTTTTGATCTTGCACTGATACCTCTGGGTTTCCTGTCATTATGTATATTGGATGTAGAGTTGCCTAATCTAAAAAACCCTTGTGTGCACCCCACCATAGTCAGCTACATGAGTAACAGCCTCTGATGCACCGTGCACTCCTGACCTATACCAATGTCATTATAGTTCCAATTCCAGCCCCTTTATCTGAGTGCCACTAAATCCATTCTGATTACAGTCATGTCCTCTGTTTGTTTTAAGGCTCTGTCTATCTGAACTACACACTTTAAAAATTGTTCGATGGAATTGTCTGGTCCATACACTAATCCCCTCTGAATTTTTCTTGGTAAGCTCCTGTTTAATACATTTATCTGCATAAGCTCATCAAACCATATATCTGAATGTGAAATTTTTCATACTGCCATCTGCTTCTTTGTAACATGTTTCATTTAAAAAATTGCTTTTATTCCTAGCTTGTTCAAGTACTGACCAAAATTTACTTAAAAAACTTTTCGCAAGATAACTGTCAGCAACATTTACATTAAAATATTTATTAGCCCATGAGAATGCTTGCCATCAAAAAACATTTTTAAAAACTTAATTTTGATCACATCATTTATACCACTAACAACGTTTTCTTGCAAATTTTGTAGACAATCAACACAGTGAAGTTTATGACAACTGGGAAAATCTTTGGTTTGATAGCCCACATTATGATATAGTTATTGTTAAAAAATTTTGTAGCAAAATATTCTTCCAGTTCCGTTAGTGTTTTGCAAACAATAACCACATTACTATTACATGCATCCATACTGCTATAGATACAATTTTTTTCACTTCAGCAACTTTACTGTTAATTGTAACTAATCAATTTTTGGTTTCATTTTCTGTATGTTAATTTTACACTCAAGATTTTTATCATATTGACAAATTTCTGATCTTAACATCTCCCTTTCTTGATTTAGGATACTATGCAAAATTCCAAAATTTTCATTTATTTGCCCAACTTGTGAAATTCATTGCACCTCAGATACGTGGCCTTCTACAGTACTTATTCATGCATTGGTCCATTTGTGTACCAATTTTACAACTGATTTATAGATTCTGAGGTCTTTTTCTGTTTTGATAATTTTAACTTTAGTGTTTATAAGTTTGTTTCTTAGTTCTTTTATTTCTGAATTTGTGTCATATAGTTTACTGTGGGTTGCTTCAACTTTACTGCCCAAGTCATTATTTGATGCATTTATTCTAACCTCTCTCCCAAACTGCTATTTAGTTCATTTGCTAATTCTTTGCTTTGATTCTTAAATTGTTCCATAACATCAACATTTGGTCTCAAAAGTTCCTCGTGTTCAAAACCTCAAAATGGACTGCAAATACCTACTGTTCTGCTAGCCTTTCTGTTTACGGTTTCTTCTTTTTACAACTTGATTATGTTCATTATTACTGTCTATGATAAATTCTCCTTCACTGTGGCTATCATTACGTTCAGCACTGTCATTTTAAACTAACTCATTCTTAATATGTTCATCCTGGTTTGCCATATTGATTACTAAGAAGAATAACACTTCACAAATGAATACAAAAAGTTTTTCGCATGACCTACAACATATTTCTTTCACTACAATATTAGAGTAGACTACTGCACTTAAGCTTTTTATATCTTCAGTGCTGATGACATAAATAATTTTATGTACTGATAAGTGGCTCGTCATTCTTTTATATCCACCCACCTAGTTCACTTATGGTCCTTATTGCCAATGTTATGCCTGACTTTCAATTTAGTATTTTCTCATGTGATGGTACCTGTAACTTAGAAGTGATTAATATGACTATCCTGACTAATTTCAAGGGATTCCAGTTCCCCACCAGATTAAAATATAACTACCTTGTTGGGTGAGTTTACACTCCAATTAAATTCTTGATGTTTCAAGAAATCAGGGTATTGGTTCGCTGCATTCTGCTTCACCTGTGAATTAGATCCTGTACTGGCCATCATATTCAGACTATCTTTGTCGTAGCTAGTAATTTTTTACAGAAGTGATGTAGACAAAATGTGAAATTTTATAGAAAAATTATTTATTTGCATCACAAACTGCATGACACTGAGCTTTGTAGAACTGACCTCTTTATGGCTTTTGCAGCATCTCCTGATATGGTTTTTAACAATCACAATTTAGTTGTTTACATTGTTTAAGAAGGTAATTGCAATAATTTCAATTGAAAGTTACAGAGTTTTATGAATGAGTTACAATATTTGGCTGAAGGAACTAGAAACTTAAAGGTGCAAAAACATCTAATTCTAAACAATGTAGTGTAATAATTGGGGGTGCCAATGAGCTACACAGAAATGAAGTAATAGAAGCCACAAATAACTTGAAAGAAACCCTGAGTTGCAACAAGAATGCATCAGTAGCAGTCGTTGCAATTCCACACAGACATGACCTGATAGAAAGTTCTTTTGTGAATGTAGAAATTGCTAGAGCAAAGAGACAGTTCAAAAAACATGTAAATCATTCATAAACATGCATTTATTATCTGTCGATTTCTTGCAGAGAGAAGACTTTATTAAACATGGTTTGCATTTGCATGCAAGTGGAAAGTCACTCCTTCGACATAAAATTGTACATTTGCTAGATAAAAAAAAGAATAAAAAGACCATAACTGTAGTGGGTACTCCAACATCAGCAGCAGTACCCAGTTCAGTAATAGCACAAACAACAGTAGAAACCCAACCAACACTACAAACCCAACCAACACTACAACTAGCTTCATCGACAGCACCACCAACAGTTTCAGCATTGAGTATTCCAGGAACCACCACAACAGTCCTAGCAACAACAGCAGAAGGTCAACCAACACCACAACCACCTTTAGTAACCACTTCACCACAGTAACCAACAACAGCAGCAGCAACAATTTCTAGACTACCAATTAGAAGAAGTGTGAGGCACCAAATCACCTCAAGAATTTTTTAGTGTCAAAGAACCTAAAAAAAGCAGCATTAAGATAAGTAATAAATAAATAATAATAAAATAAGTAATAAATAAATAAATTAACTTTGTATCTCATAATCAGTTTTCACTCCTATATCATAATGCACAAGGTTTATGCAGTAAGTTGGATGAACTTTAAGTATTGTTAAGTAACAGTTTTAACCAAGTATCTGTTGTACATGCCAGTGAACACTGGTTGCAAAACTCTCAAATATGTACAGCAGTTCTTCCCAAATTTAAAATCATAAGCAGTTTTTGGAGAGAAAAGTACAGATGTGGAAGTAAATGTATTTATGTTAGAGACAATCTTAGTTCTAAAGAAGTAAAGTTAAGCAATGTACAGTTATAGAAAAGAATTTGAGTACTGTATCTGTAAACTGACTGACTGTGGCTTGGTAATTGTCTGTACAAATAGATCACCTTCTGGGAATATTCCTTTATTTTTAAAAAATCTTGAAGATCTAATGAATAACTTGAGACATGAGTCAAAATCAACAGTTGTACTGAGCGATTTCAGTGTCAACTTTAGAAGTAATAATAATATACCCAAGGTTCAATTGCTAAATGTCTTCACCTCATATAATTTAAAAGCCACAGTAACTAATATCACCAGATCTGGAGATGGGTGTGAGACAACAATTGATCAGGTGTTTATTAACAAAGAGACATGTAGCTATGAGGTTCAAGAACAGAAACTGGTTTCTCTGACCACATGGCAATCAAGCTCTTACTAAAAAATATGGCAGGGAAAAACATAGCAGTGGAAACAGTATAGCAGGGGTCGGCAAGTAGTTTTCGGTGGGGTACGGATTCAGTCTAAATTTTTTTATGGAGGTCCAGAAAGAAAACTAATACTTAAAAGATACTGTTTTTTATTTTGTTTTCAAGACGAGATAGTTTCCAAAAAAAGGGTAAACCAAGTAAAACAAGTAGTTCTCTGTTAATATTGTAATATATTGAATGTGAGAAATTACATCGACGGTCTTGAGCAAGTTTTTTAAAGTTCGGTGTACGAGTAGTACAGCAAATGCGAAGTATGTCTTCGAGGTGGGCGTCTGTCAACATGTGTTCTTCAAAAAATTCGTTTTCGAGAATGACAATTCGCAAATATATGTCGAACCAAACATAGTGGCCAGATTGATGGCTACTTTCTCACAATTTTCATATTTTTCTGAAACATGTTTACCCCAAAATTCTTCAGTGGATACAGTTTTATACATTTGCAAAGAAATATCTTCTTGCAAGTCGATTATCTCCACTTGAAGTGAAGACTTTGAAACGCTGAACAACTTAGCAGGCACATCAGTCCATTCTGCCGATGCATCAACTACATAAGGAAATTCTAGGAATTGAGACAGCTTTCCAATTTCTGCAAAGTCTTGAAATCTTGTAGCAAATTCGTCCCTTAGATTGGGCACAAATCGTACAAACACTCCAATGTCTTCTTCAGTTCTCTTTTTTATACTCATTTGAATTGTTGGGAAATGAGTAAATTCGTGCCTTGCAATATCTTTTTCAAAAATTTCCAGCTTGCGATGAAAAGCAGACACGCTTTGTATCAGATTACATATTAATTTCCCACTCCTTTGTAACTTGAATGTTAAGCGAATTTAAATATTTCAGAATATCCTTCAGAAAAGCCACAGATAGCATATCACGCTGGTTTGTTATGAATTCTAAGTGCTTCTTTGCTCCCTGCGTATCCAATATCTGCAAGAAGAAGGTTACTTCTTCCTTTATTAACCAGAAACGTTCAACAACTTGACCTTTACTTAATCAACAAATATTGTTGTATTGCAATGAGTCAGAATACACTGTATCACAGTCTGAAAGAAACTTCTTGAACTTTTGGTGTTGAAAAGAAGAATGAGATCTCATAAAATTAATCAACTGCACCAAGCTGTCCATCACTTCTTTCAGTGTAGCATTGAGTTTTCCACAAAGGGCAGTTTGATGAATTATACACTGATACAATATTAGACCTGGATTCTGATCCCTGATTTTCTTTACCACAACTTTTTCTTTGCCAATCATCTAAAAGGAGAAAAGAGAATTGCAGCAGGAGAAGCAGCATCAAGTGTTAGGGATAGACAGAAAACAGCACCTCCTGTCCGTCTAAAAGATTTTTTAGTGGAAGGCAGCAAGATGAAGAAGCCCACGAGATAAGTAGTGTAACAAATTTCATAACACCACACCAAAACGTTCAGTCTAAAATAAACCACAATTATGATCTTAAAATTTGCTACCTGAATGTTCAAGGACTATTTATTGTAAACCGTTTTGGACTAGATAACAAATTTGATATTTTCTGTCTGAGTGAACATTGGGTTACTGAGAATGTACTTCCAGTTGTCAAACTTGATAACTATAATGTAGCAAATAGTTACCGTAGAAATTGCATATAAGAGGTGGTGTGGCAATATATATTAATCAGTCATTCAGATGCTCCATTGTTAAGTTGGACCTAGATTATTTATGTGAGGAACAGAACTTTGAAGCCACTGGTATAGTTATGGACAGTCTTAAGTTAGTAATAGTATCCCTTTACAGGTCACCTAAGAGTATCATCAATGTATTTCTGGAAAAATTGGACATGCTGTTAGATGTACTAAGAGGGACCAGATGGTTGCATTATGACATAGTAATTGGTGGAGATCTGAATGCAGATTTTGATATAACAACACATAAATGTACTGTGACTGAGTTGAAAAACACTCTAAGACAGTGCAATTTGCACTCAGTCAATAACAGGCCCATAAGAGATAAAGCATGTCTTGACAATATTTTTGTCAACGTTAAAACTACAGAAGAATCATGTGATGTTACAGTGTTTCCATTTCCAGATCATGACTCTGTATCTTTAAACTATACAAGCAGGTTCTGTATTGATAATAGTAATATTCCTAAGCCTGTCCCAAAAGTTATAATCACCAGACCTGTCATAGATGACAAAATTGTTCAGCTCTGTAAGTCCCTTGCTGAGAGAGACTGGTTCAATCAATGTCATGGTGACACAGGTTATAGTCTTAGTGTTGATTTGTCAGGGAAACAATTATTTGAGAGATTTTTTAAAACATTTCTAACACAATTTAATGACAACATCCCCATAAAGAAATGCAATTTAACTGACAAAGGCTTTACAAACAGGGCTACAAACAGACAAAATTCATGGTTCGCTAAACAATTATCAAATATGAAAAACCAAGTTATGGTGTTGCACAATATATGTAGCAATCAGAAAACAGAACATGCCAGATTAGCCTACATAAAATGCAGGAATGAGTATAAAAAAGCCATTGTGGAAGCCAAAAAAGCACATAATTTCAATACCATTGATAACTCCGCAAATAAGTGTAAAGCTGCATGGAAATAAATAAATGGTGTTGCTAAAGATGTAAGAAGCAAAAAAATTAATATAAGTCCCCAAAAACTCAATGATTTCTTTATTAAATCTGTTGAAGATGTAGGAAATACTATAATGAAACCTGATATCAGTTCATCAGAGTTACTTTCTAAAAATGTTTGCAGAACGCCAACAGACACAGGTATGTTTATGTTCTCCGAGGTCTCATCTAGTCATTTCCTAAGCATTGTAAAACAGATGAAATCTTCAGACAGTGTAGATATATATGACATATCCTGTAATTTACTAAAGAAAGTAATAGACTATATTGTGTACCCCTTAACATTCTGTATAAATAAATGCATATCTGATGGACATTTTCCCGAAAAACTCAAAGTGGCTAGGGTAGTTCCAATATAAAAAAGGGAGATATGGACTCACTTTCCAGTTACAGACCAATCTCCATAGTCTCAGCTTTTTCTAAAATACTGGAATGTGTAATTTACCAACAGCTATCTGTCTATTTTGAAAAATTAGGAATAATTAGTGAATCTCAGTATGGTTTTAGGAAAAAGTTGTCTACTGTGGATGCTATAGACTTTGTAGTCAAATACTTACATCAAGTGTTTGAGGATAAGGGCTATGCTCAACTCACATTTTGTGCTCTAAGCAAAGCTCTTAACTGTGTAAAGCATAAGCCACTCCTAGAAAAACTGGAATTATGTGGAATTAGACATAACAGCCTTAAATTAATAAAACCATATCTTCAGAATCGTAAGCAGGTTGTTTGTGTAGGGAGGGAAATGTTGCGTATAGAACAAGTCAAGGTAGGTGTTCCACAGGGATCTGTGCTGGGCCCCTTTTTGTTTCTGATAATGATAAATGATCTGCTGTCATTTATCAAGTCCACCACTGTGTTGTATGCAGATGATACAACATTTCTTCATACTAGTGATGATTTCAATAGCCTTTAAACTAGTGCAGCAAAGACAATTGACCAAGCATCCTATTGGTTCAAGGCAAATGGACTCCTGCTGAATGAAAACAAAACACAGCAGATGGTCTGTAGTCTTAGAGACAAGCTTCTGTCAGATGATCCAAGTTATGCCAAATTTTTGGGGGTATACATTGATGATAAATTATCTTGGGGTCAACATGTACAATATATTAGTGGTAACTTGTCAAGAGTTATTTACCTGTTAAGGCGACTTATGGATTGTGTTCCTCAAAAATATGTTGGAACATCCTATTTTTCATTCTTTCAAAGTATAACAACGTATGTGGAATTATTTTGTGGGGGAACTCTAGCTGTGTACATGACATATTAATACTGCAAAAAAAAAGCTATTAGGATAATTACTGGTTCTGCGTAAAAGGCACACTGTAAACCATTGTTCTGTGAACAGAAAATCATGACTGTTATAAACTTGTACATATACTATGTCCTAATTTATACGAAGAAGAAATTACCAGAAACAAAAACCAGAGAAAATGTACATAGCCACAATACAGGAAGGAATAGGTGCCTCTATTTTTCTTACCACAGATTGTCAAAGTCACTCAACAGCTACGAAATCATGGGGTACAAATTATTTAATAATCTTCCTCAATCTGTTCAAGGATTACCTGAACAATTATTTAAACAAACAATTCATGACTGGCTAGCCCTCCACCCATTCTATGATATAAGAGAATTTATCAACTGTAATATAATACTTTAATGTTAACAACAAACCTGTTGTTTCTTTCAAACTATTAATTGTATTTTAGTATGTATATGACGTTGTCTGTTGCTGTGACGGCCGAATGATAGTAAAATTATTATTATTAGGGCGCCGTCAGTCGAAAATGACACTATTTTATCACAACGAATGTTGGAATTATTAATAAATTCGTCAATAGCTTTAAATAAATCTTCCTCTCGAGTGTTACCTTCCAAAGGCAATATTGTGAGCAATTCTTCCCAGAATATCTTATTTTCAATGTCGGAAAATCTCATGAAAATAGATATATGTTCATCATCAACAATGTCACATGATTCGTCAAGTTTAATGGCGTTCCATGGTGCATTTTCCAAAAGTTCAAGCATAGTGCTTTTAATATCAGTAGATAAAATTTACGTTCTTCTTGTATTACTTCTTGCCGACATTAGAATACTTTGTATTGCAGCGACAACATCCTTTTTTTCTTCAAAAAGTGCCGAGGCTACTTCCAACATACGTACATTCTTTCATTATTTAAGAATCTGAAAATGGTTTTTGGTGTTTAATAAGTGTCAAGCACACACGTAACGCTGCTTCTGCCGATTTTTCTTGCTCACTCATGCAGTGAACCAGAAATTTCGTGCTTTTTTCGTACGAAGTGATATATTCCTGTAATTTAAATTTTAATTTTATAGTGATAAGTTTACAAAGCAGTTATACCTATCACATTTATATGTTATCTAATAGAATTATATTACCTGTAGTTTTTCTTTACGAGCCTCACTGCTAAGATGAAATTTTTGTCGAATTGCTGATGAGTTGTCTCATAGTGTCGCTCTAAATTGCCACTTTTAATTACAGCGACAGTTTAATTTCATATTAAGCAAACTGGAACCGCTTGAGGTCCATCAAGCAGCGTAAAACAATATTGTTCAGCACATTCAGTCAAAAATCTCCTATTTTCAGTGTCCACTTTTCGATTTTTAGGACCCATTATTAATGTAAGTATATATGTAGGGAAAGATTTTCCACGCGACAAATTGTAAAACAAGTGAATAATTGCTCTGCGGCCTGCGTGCGATTGACGAAAAGAAGTAAAGACCTACCGCCCACTGTGCTCTTTTTGACTAAAACGACAGGTTCGGCCTTGTTTAGTTTACAACTGAACGAGTGAGCAGTGACGCGTGGTGGGAGGCGCTACTTGCCGAGAAATTAAGTTTTTGTTTTTCAGACACGTTTATACGGACCGCGGTCCGCCTGTTGCCCATCTCTGCTATATAGAAACAAGATACATTAATGAAAGTAGCCTTAGGAATTTTCATAGCATGTTGGCAGCATTGAATGGAACAGAGACCAAACAACACTGTAGACTCTAAATATGAGTCACTTTTCTGCAATTATAAATACTGCTTTGATGTCGCTTTCCCCCTTAGAAAAGTACAAATCTGCTCAAATGTAATTCATGGTTAACTGCAGGAATTAAGAAATCTGCAGGTACTCTTAGAAATCTGGGTTGGCATTCAAACCTTAATGCAGCATTAAAGCCATATCTTAGTTGCTATAGAAAAGTCTACAGAAAAATTATTCATGCACCAAAAAGCTGAACAACGATTTAAATATCAGAAAAGGCAGCAATAAAACCATATTAGTTTGGAATGCCATAAACCAAAACATAGGTAAATCCAAAGTGACAAAAAATAAACTTATCATAAAAAAGGCAGGAAACATTGTTGAAGATGTGGCATTCATCGACCACCGGAATAAAGCAGAGTGGTATCTCTGCACTCTGACACTCTCTTAGGACGCGGGTCTTGGCGCGCACCTTTGTACAGTGTGGTTTTACGTTTCGGCCAGTGATGCTCGCGAGGCTTGTTTATGTGTGTATAAGTGTAATTGTGCAGTTAGAATAAATACGAGTTTCATACAAGTGGCGTTCAGGTTATTACGGCAGCTAAGCGACCTGATTCCCATAGTGGTTACCCCGGAATTTTTAGATACGACCACAGTACACGCGTTTCTCATCTTTCCTCCTGCCACCGTTACGCACCTATGAACCACCACGTGATTTGTGACCTGGAGCTCGCCATGAGTTTGTCTACAATTTCATTCATGGATGAATTGCTGGTAATTCAGCCATCAATGGCTCTGATTACAGTGTTAAACCTGTGTGCACAACACAACCCTCTAGTACAGTTCACGCACCGTGGCCCACATATGTTGCAGTGCACCAAAACGCGTGGCAGTTTCCGGACTTCATACCACAGGTGAAACAAGAACTTCCCTCACCACAGTCCTCAGCAACATCCCGTATGAATATGTTACATACCAGCCCAACACACGACCAGGAACTTCCATCCGAAGCGCATACTGCTACCTTCCCAACATACCAAAAGCATGCGACCGTGTTTACAGCAGCCGCGACTTCCACGCCTACTGCATTTGGTGCCGCACCATGTGTGTCATGTGGTCAGAGACCTAATTGCGCTACAGTACAGACACTCGACCCTACAGCTGCCACCTGTAGGGCGGTTTCAAAAGCTGCCACAACTACAGAAGGACAACACTATAACATGGTTTATGTTAGTGGACAATATTCTGGACATTCACAGAGTGTGGGGAGATGACACATGTTGCATTTGTTTAATTACTCACCTCCACGACGAACCTGACCTGGTCAGTGACCTATTGCTCTAGCCACCAAGGGAGCACAAATATGCCATCCTAAGAGCTCACATCATCGAGCGCTTATCGCACCCTCCAGCAGAAGCTATCCACTACATAATTCACGATGTGCCAATAGGGGACCGTATGCCTTCACAACTTTGGCACCATTTAAGGGCCCAGGTGAGCAAGGAGCAACTCCCTGACCTCGCACACTGTGTGTTGTGGCTTGTGAAATTACCGCCAGACCTCCAACTACACCTGTTGGCTTACCAAAACGCTGCTCTGGAGGAAAAAAAATGACTGGCGGACCAGGCATATTCCATCATCAAACATCGCCAGATAACGTCCTCCAGTTTTTCCAACACTCTGAATGTTGGCGACACTGCCGTCACGTCTACTATGTTTCACCGGCCGGCCGGCAGAGGATGGCCGCGCAGCTCACAGCAACAGCCGATGGAGCCCCCTGGTGGCCAGACGGCCATACTTGTTACGGTTCCTTGACCGGTTGCTCCTCCCGCTATACACTACGCACTATGCTGGTATCACATCACGTTCAGTGACGCCGCACGTTCCTGTCGCGCACCCTCCAACTACCCAAATGGGAGGTGTGAGTCAGAATAGGCGCCATGGCTCGCACCGGCAGTTTAGTGCGCCAAAAACATTATCGACTGATCACCTCCGCTGCCCACCATGCCAGCAGACTGTACCTCCTCAACAGGACGAGCGTACTCTATTTCCTCGTGGACACGGGTGCCAATGCTAGCATCATTCCTAAGTCGAGCGCCCCATCTTCGACATTGACGCCCGCCATGCTGCTATGAGCAGCCAACAATTCCGCAATTCGCGTCCATGGTTCAGCCGAACTCCAACTAAATCTCTCGCCTGATTTACGCTACACCTAGACATTTTGCGTCACGGATGTCGACTGCCCCGTTGCCGGTATGGATTTCCTGCATAACTTCGGGCTCTCGCCAGACCTCAACGCAGCAGCCCTCCTGCATCACGCTTCCAGCAACAGGATACAAGGGATTTTCGCCACCTACCCCCCACCCCCTGCCACACACTATGATATCTTGCCCACCATGACAGCTGAATGCGCCCATCTCACGACAGAGCTCTCTGCCGCTCTGTCGTGCCTGACAATCCAGTGCCTTGAGATCACCGACCTTCGCGCCGAAAACGCGTGCCTGCAACAGTTGATCACCGCCACATCAGCCGAACTGTCACACACATGGGAGGCAGCAGGGGATGCTTCCACACCGCAGGGATACACCCACGAGAACTCCACAGAGGCGCACATACCTCCGCAATGATGCATTTTCCGGCAGGTCAGAGACATTCTTACCTCTAACGTAGTGCGTGTTACCCCACACAGTCCCAGCATGTTTCCCCAGGGTGTCCTGCAGGTGATAGGCGCGATTACTAACGGTACCTGTCACCGTTTAAACACCACGGAAGGCCCCCCCCCCCCCCCCCCCCAGTACACAATAAGGCTCGACGCCTTAATGCCACCAAATTACAGCATGCAAAAACCGCTGTACAGGAGCTGTTAGATTCAGGCATTGTCCGTCCATCCAAGAGCAATCCATCTAGTGCCCAAGAAGGATGGTTAATTTCGTTTGTGTGGCGACCACCGACAGCTGAACGCCAAACGATTTTAGACAGCTACCCTATACCAAACATACAAGATTTCTCCCAACAACTCCATGGTGCATGAGTTTTCAATGTACTTGATTACCAAAAACCGTACCGTCAGATCCCCATGTACCAGTACAATATCCCTAAAACAGTAATTCTCACCCCTTTCAGACTGTACGAATACTGTTACATGCCGTACGGCCTCAAAAATGCTGCACAGACTTGGCAATGATCTATCGACTCCATCCTTTACTCCCATACTGTTCGCGTATTTGGATGACATCCTCATTTCATCAGCTATCCTCAAGGAACACAAACAGTACATATCTAGAGTTCTTAGTATTCTTGCCGAGAATGGAGTCCAAATCCACGATAATAAATCTCAGTTGCGGTCGCCTAGTGTGACATTTTTGGGCTATACTGTTTCCGCAGAAGGGACCCGCCCCACATCAGGCAGATTCGGCTTTATACGCGACCACCCCCTGCTCGAGACTTACTGCAACCGACGTCATTTCTTAGGGATGATACTTTTTTTTTCGGCGGCACATCCCGCACGCTGCATTCCTACCGGCTCTGTTAACCGACGCACCCATCGGAAAGAATACTTCAGGGTTCCGCAACGTCCCGTGGGGCGACGACATGCGACGCAAGTTTGTCGCACTAAAATAGGCACTAGCGAATGCTGTCATGCTCTCGCGCCCAGTATCTGATGCCCCAATATCAATCACAGCTGATGCAAGCGATGCTTCTATCAGCGCTGTGCTCGTGCAACACATGGCAGGCTCCACACAACCGCTACGTTTCTTCTCGCGGAAGTTGTCAGCCTCCCAGCGTAAGTGGTCCACTTTCATCCGAGTACTCTTTGCTATTTACGAGGCAGTTCAGCATTTCCGAGAGGACATTGAGAGTGGGTCAGTGACCATATATACAGACCACAAGCCGTTGGCAGACGCTGTGTGTAATCCTACAATCGAGTTGCTGACTACATGTCACGGGTTGGTACAATTTCATTTTCTTAGGACTTCGACCACCTAGCTGCCCAGCAACAAGTGGATGACGACATTCAATCGTTACTGAATAGCAAGTGTACCTTGCTCTCAATTGAGCCCCACCGAATTCCAGGTTCAGCTTTACCAGTCC
This sequence comes from Schistocerca gregaria, assembly GCF_023897955.1. NCBI lineage: Eukaryota > Metazoa > Arthropoda > Insecta > Orthoptera > Acrididae > Schistocerca > Schistocerca gregaria. Next base: position 667,751,128 of record NC_064920.1, read on the forward strand.
TCTGTGACGTGTCCACAGGTGCTGCCCACACCCTAGTGCTTTAAGTTATTTGCCGCTATCTATGACCTAGCACATCACGGTATTTGGGCTACCACACGCCTCATAACTGAGTGATTTGTATGGACTGGGGTTAGAGCAGGCTGCAAAAACTGGACATGGACAGGCATAGCTTGCCAATTTGCTAAGGTCGGCTGTCACGCGTACCTACCATTGGGCTTGTTTGAGGTACCGAAAGGCAGGTTCTGTCACGTCCATCTTGACCTGGTCAGACCGCTCCCTCCTTCTGAGAGTTTCCAATACATTTTATCTATCATCAACCGTGTTAGTCGGTGGGTGGAGGCGATTTCAATAACAGACATTACCACTGACTCTGTTGCATGGGCCTTCATCGCCTCCTGGATTGCGCAGTTCGGTTGCCCATCTTCGGTCACGACGGACCAAGGACAAGAATTTGAAGCTGTGCTCTTTGGCAAATTATGTGATCTATGTGGTGCAAACAAATTACGTACAACTGCCTACCACCCACAATGCAATGGGTTGGTCGAGCGCTGGCACCCCACATTAAAAGCAGCACTAATGAGCCACAACAGATCTTAGTCCGAAGTCCTTCCCTAGGTACTACTAGGTGTCCGTTTGGCTTAAAAAGACGATTTGCAAGCCTCCCTAGTGGAATTGTTGTATGGGGAACCCCTCATCCTCCCAGCACAATTTGTCGAGGATTCCAGTCCTCCCCCGCAGTCAGAACTTCCGACGCTTATAGAACGCATCCAATACTTCGCTGCGAATGTATGCCCCCCCCCCCCCCCCCGCCTCCACGAGGACACACGGTCCCTCGTGTCTTCGTGCACAAAGACCTACATGTTTGCGATGATACGGTATGACCCGCACTACACCCTCCCTACTCGGGCCCACACAAAGTGATAAGCCGCTCGCCGCAGACCTTTGACATTCTGTGCAACAGTAGAATACAACAGTGTTCGTCTTGTGCCTTAAACCACCTTGGCACCTCAACAATGAGACAACTTCAGAAAACAACTTCCACCCCGACCACACTCTTGTGCCACTTTCCATCTCTAATACCTCAAACATGCCGAACCCCCCCTCCGTTACCCATGACGTGTGTGACGATGCGTGAGATGATGCATGTGACACCAGGTCAGGTGTGTTGGTTTCACTCCTCCCTCCCCTCACCTTAGTGTTTCCGTCGACCTGCCAATGCAGACCGACAACGCCAGCGTCGCCGTTTACCACGTCGACGTGTCACCTTTTCCGGTCGAGAACATGTCTCTGCAGCTATGAGATGGGACACTGTTCGTCCTGCACGTCCCCCCCCTTCCCCCCCCCCCCCCACCGCACATCCGCACATTTGATGATTCAGCCACCCAGGTTACGCTCTTACCTTACACACGTTTGCGGTACTGACAGGCGTGGAGGAGGCGGCAATCACTGCTTGAATCGACGATGACGGCCACCTCTGCATTTGCGTACCAGTCGTGGCACACCACACCCCTGCATCGCTGGGCGACTTGATCCCAGTTTCCCGTTTTGGGCACCCACTACGGCCACCGGTGTGCACCGCGACTTCAACCCAACAGACTGATCACCACGCCAAACTTCATCTCCTCTTCTCATCATGCTCCACACTGGAAGGGGGGGTGGGGGGTTCTGTGGCTGTCATCGACCACCAGAATAGAGCAGAGTGGTATATCTGCGCACTGACACGCTCTTAGGATGCGGGTCTTGGCGTGCACCTTTGTGCAGTGTGGTTTTACGTTTCGAACGGTGACGCTCGTGAGGCTTGTTTATGTCTGTATATATGTAATTGTGCAGTTAGAATGAATACGAGTTTCATACAAGTGGTGTTCAGGTTATTACGGCAGCTAAGCGACCTGATTTCCATAAAGACCCTCTATATGTTGCCAATATGTTCAATGGCTGCTACATCAACACTTCTCAAAATCTTATCAAGAACCTGGGAAACTCAAAATTTCATAAGTCGAAAGTTCCCACAAACGAAAAGACAATGTTTTTGTACCCAGCATTCAGAAGAAAGAAATGCAATTAATAAGCTGAAAAATAAAATAAATGTCCTGTGGCTGTGACGGTATTCCTGATAAGATCATAAAACGTAGTGCAAACAAAACAACTGAACTAGTTGAAATTATTGATACATCATTTAAAACTGGTGAATTCCCTTCTGCACTTAAAACAGTCGATAATAAAGCCACTTTATAAAAAATACTGTCCATATACCATACAAAATTCTTGACCATTCTCACAACTATCAGGTTTTGTTAAAGTAATTGAGAGGACTGTGTATTAGAGACTGTTGAGTTTACTAAAAAAATGCAAAATTCTAACAAATGCACAGAATGGGTTAACAAAAAACAGGTCTACAGAAAGAGCTATGTGTCACTTCTTGGAACAAGTTTTAACTGCAGTGGATAATGAGGACTTAAACTGTGGAATATTTTAGATCAATCCAAGGCATTTGGCATCATTGACCATGATATTTTGCTAGGGAAACTGTATTGCTATGGATTCCATTGAAAAGCATACAGCTGGTTTCAATCATACCTGTGCAACAGATATCAAAGTGTTGAAATAATACATAATGGCACAAAATATTAGTCAACATATCAGAAAGTAAACTGTGGTGTACCCCATGCCTAACAAGAGCAGAATCAGTAATTTTTGCAGACAATACGATCCTTATTATTAAGAGAGTTAGTGAAGCTACCTGTGAAACCAGTCATGTGGTCTACAAGCTAAGCTGCAATCACTGTGCTGAATTCTGTGTAGGCATAACCAAAAAGCTGTCTGTCCACATGAATGGCCACCGACAAACTGTGGCCAAGAAACAAGTGGACCACCCTGTTGCTGAACACGCTGTCAGACATGATATCCTTCATTTCAATGACTGCTTCACAGCCTGTGGCATGTGGATACTGCCCACCAACACCAGCTTTTCTGAATTGAGCAGGTGGGAACTTTCCCTGCAATATATCCTACGTTCCCACAACCCTCCTGGCCTCAACCTTCATTAGTCACTGTTCTCACCCATCCAGCCACTTTCCTACTCCCACTCCAGCACTACACAGCCATCATTCCACCACCACACGCAGAATTTTTTATTTATGTATTATATTTTATGTTATTAATTTATTTCTCTCTATTTCTCTCCTTTTCCACTACTTCCTCCCCCCTCCCCACCTCTCCCGTGCCTTCTTCCCAACCTGCAGCACTTCACTGTCCGCCATCCCCAACATACCATCCTTCGCTTCCCTGCCCCAGCCTCCTCCTTTCCCCCACCCAGTCGCCACTCCCAGCAGGTTTTGGTGCTACTGCTCGCAGTGTGGTTTCAGTTGCCTGAGACTGAAATCATGTGTATGAGTTGGGTTTGCATGACCATAAGTGTGTGTGTGTGCTTATATGTGTCTACTGTTGACAAATACCATTGGCCGAAAGCTTTAAGTGTGAAAATATTTTCGTTGTGCCTATCTGCAACTCAGCATCTCTGCTATGTGGTGAGTGACAACTTTCCTTCTCATAATATTGTTAGATTCCATACTCAATTTTTCATTGTAAGATATGCTGTTATGTTTTGGGTGAAAACAGATTTCACAAAAAGTTGCTTTCAGCTCCAAAAGCGAGCAATTAGTATTCTGAAGGGTGTTGCCTGCAGAGATCCATATAGAGGACTCTTTAAGTAGTTGAAAATTTGACTCTCATAGGTTTATCCATCTATGAATCAGTATGTTTCCTCAAGTCAAATCAAGAATATTCATGTGAAGTACACAACTATAAAACGAGAAACATTCATGATTTACATATAAACATACATTCAAAAGCCCTGTACCAAAATAGTGTGATGTATGTACCCAAAATAACATTCAATACCCTACCAAAAGGAATCAAAAACATACAAAATTCACATATATTTAAAGAAGAATTAAAGAGGCTACTATTAGGTCAAAGCTTCTATAATGCTGATGAATTTCTTTGCTATCTAAATAGAAACTGCTCATCTTTTGATTTCTTCGTATAAACCTTTGATTTTTTTTTTTTCAAACTTGCATGCAAAAATAAGACAAAATATGTAAAGTGTAATTAAGAAAATCTTAAAGTGTAATTACGAAATTGTTATTTCACTTGATGGTTAAAAATATAAATTATGCTCTCTCTCTCTCTCTCTCTCTCTCTCTCTCTCTCTCTCGCTCGCTCTCTTTCTCCCTGTGATAATTCCTATGTCATGTATATGATAAAATGGATGATAAATTGAATTAATAAAGCAGGACATCATTCTAGAATAACAAATAGTTCGAATATATGTAAAATAACTTACAACATTTGGATTAACAAAACAGGACAAGCATTCCAGAATATATGTACACACTCAGAACACAGAAAATTTGGCGTCACAATAATTCATAATTTAAAAGACCAAATAACAATTTAATTATACGTCAGATCGCATAGCTAACGTGTTTCCTGTTTTCTCATTAAACTGAATGGAAATAACTGATAGGTGTTACTGTAAGGATTTTATAAATTTGTGTTTCAGTATTTCAATTTGTCGAATGTACTTTAGGATGAAAGTAATATTTCATTACATTTGAATTAAAAATCATCATTATTACATTCAAAGCACACAACCAAAGTTTAATCAGCCACATAGCATGGTTACAGTTTGTCTTCAAGGAGTTTATCGGCTTCGCATGTACAGTGCCAGAAAAAAATTGGTACACTCGGAAAGACAAAGTCGATTTTGATCTGATGACAGCATACACTAGCTGGGGATAGTAGATGTACTGATAATGGTTTCAACGGCATCCGCCAGCAGAGAGCGTAGTGACATAGTCACCATAGCACCATCTGTGTCTTCCCTTTAACACAGAATGCTCACAAACAGAAGGTTCAGTGTGGTGCAAGGAGTTGAAGCAAGCAGGCAACCATGCATGCCATGGAGATGCATTCATGGTGCCTACAGCCAACTGAGTCTGAAAAGGGTCAAATTGTGGCCTTCCGAGTGGTGGAACGGTCCTGTTGGAGAATTGCCACACACACTGGATGTACTGCATTAGCTGTGCAACAGTTCTGGTACCAGTGGCCATATGAGCATTCTCACACTCATAGACAATGTTCTGGATGCCCACCCAGCACAGACGCCCACCAGGATCATCATATTGTAAGGACAGCAGTGGCAGACCCTACACTTAACGCAGCAGGGATAAGAGGGCTTGTGAACTCAGACTTATCAACATGAACTTTTGTGATCTGGTTATTATAACTGGGACTAGGACAACACACCTCTAGCCAGTCTTCCACTGATGTTACATAAATTGCGCACACACCTCTATTGGTGCTGTCAAAGAATCAATTGGAAGATGGATGCCTGCACGTAAGTGATTGTCGTTTGCGTGTTCGATGTAGATTTGCAAAGTGCCATCTCATAGGTGCATTCGTCCAACACACTCTAGATGTACCCCAGGACTTATGATCTGAGGTGCGATAAGCTATAACTATTGTTCAACTTTGGTGTGTTTGGAGGGGATGTTAACAAGTGCTCAGTACATGCAGAATGTTGTTAAACCTGTTCTTTTGCCATTCTTGCAACAGGAAGGGGATATGTTGTTCCAATGTGATAATGCTCGCCCAAACACTGCCTGTGAAACTCAATGTGCTCTACAAGACATTCAGCAAGGTCCCTCTCCAACACAGTCTCCGGATTTGTCTCCAGTCGAGCATGTGTGGGATACAATGGGACGAGAGGTGACTCATGCGACTAGTCAACCAACAAGTTCTTTTGCCATTCTTGCAACAGGAAGGGGATATGTTGTTCCAATGTGATAATGCTCGGCCAAACACTGCCTGTAAAACTCAATGTGCTCTACAAGACATTCAGCAAGGTCCCTCTCCAACACAGTCTCCGGATTTGTCTCCAGTCGAGCATGTGTGGGATACAATGGGACGAGAGGTGACTCATGTGACTAGTCAACCAACAAGTCTTACAGAACTACGTATACAGCTCAAGGAGGCATGGCATAACGTGTCCCATGACAGATTAGTGTATGTAAGCCAACCTCTGTGATCTTTTGCTCTGCCTTCAGAAGTAAAGAGAAACGTGGTGGTGGGATAGCTATCTTTGCAGCCAGTGGTAGTAATTATAGTGTAATAGATGTAAGTGATTTCAGCATTGAGGGTGTAATAGAACTAGCAGCAATTATTTATAAGTGGGGGAAAGACAACTTAATTATTATAGGCCTGTACAGAGCTCCATCTGGTAGCCTAGATAGTTTCTTTGATGTTTTTAATGACCTGCTTGTTGATATTGACAGTAAACACTGCAATAAAAATGGCTGGTTTAACATAATACTAACTGGAGATATAAACATTGACTTGCTGTCCAATGACTCTGTATCTAAAAAACTAATGCTAATACTAGCTCAATTTAATTTAACATTTTTGATAAATGAGCCCACTAGAGAGGTCAATAGTGTAAAATCATGCATTGACAACATTATAACTAACATGTCCCACTTTACATGCAGTGCATCAGTTCTGAAGCTTGCCGTTTCTGACCACCATGCAATACAGGTATTGATAGAAGCTGAAAATCTTCATGTCAATAGAAAAGAGAAACAATATGTGACAAAAAGAATTACCAATGACGACAATGTTAAAGATTTCCACAGTTTGCTGAACAGCTTACAATGGGGTGAAAAAAAATAGTATTACTTTCAGTGATTTTTCATCAGATTTTTATTATTGCTTCAATGTCTAGTTGCCTAGAAATGACCTTTACAGTAAATAACCGCAAAAAGATAAAAAAACTGGATAAATCATGAAGTAAAAACAGCAAGAGAGAAACTTAGACTTTTCCAATATGCAATGATAAATAATAACAATAATAATAGACTAAATGTAGAATTTAAGAATTATCAGGGTTACTATAAAGATCTTCTGCTAGAAACTAAGAGTAAATAGGTAGCCACAATGTTAAGAAACTCTACTAACACTGGTTTAGCTGTTTGGAAAGTAACAAATAGCTTTAGGGATTGTAAGGACAGATCAACAAGTGATTTTACTATAAACCATAAAGGGCATATCATGAAATGTCAATGTCAGATTGCAAAGGATTTTAATGAGTACTTTTCTTCTGTTGAAAAATCTGTCAATGACCATTTTAAGAATCTTCAGCATAGATATAAAAGCATTCCAATCAAACAAAGCATATACTTGGCCCCAACCAACAGCAAGGAAGTCAAAAACATAGTAATGTCATTAAAAAATACAAAATCAGCAGGCTATGATGGATTGTCTATCAGTACACTGAAAAGATGCATAGACAACATATCTGATGCCACGGCCACAGCAGTAAATGACGTAATTGCATCAGGCTGTTTCCTAGATAGTCTAAAGATAGCACAAGTAATCCCGATTTACAAGAAAGGTGATAAATCTAAAATTTAAAACTACTGCCCCATTTCAATCTTACCTGCAATTTCTAATGTAGCTGAGAAAGTTATTTATATTACACTAATGACATTCCTGAGTCAACACAATTTAATATTTGAAAATCAGGTCGGCAAGACTCAGCGGAGCATCGCCTCTGAGGAAGTCCAGCGCAGTCCTGGACCACGACCTCACATCCCGAAAAGTATATTAACAGCAAAGATTATCTCTGCATATCACGTGTAACGCCGGCCACGCCCACTTTCTACGACATACAAGTCGCTCTCAGACGTCCGATCCGTCAGTAGACAAGACTCACCAGAGGAGAAACACCCCTCTGAAGATGTCCAGCGCAGCTCTGGATGAAACGTTAGGAGCTAAAGAGTTTCATGGACCACGACCTTACATCCCAGAAGGTTTACCAGGAGATACTTCCTCATTAGTTATATAATCTACCCATCTAATCTTCAGCATTCTTCTGTAGCACCACATTTCAAAAGCTTCTATTCTCTTCTTGTCTAAACTATTTATCGTCCATGTTTCACTTCCATACATGGCTACACTCCATACAAATTTTTACAGAAATGACTTCTTGACATTTAAATCTATATTCGATGTTAACAAATTTCTCTTCTTCAGAAACGCTTTCCTTGCCATTGCCAGTCTACATTTTATATCCTCTCTACTTTGACCATCATCAGTTATTTTGCTCCCCAAACAGCAAAACTCCTTTACTACTTTAAGTGTCTCATTTGCTAATCTAATTCCCTCAGCATCACCCGACTTAATCCAACTACATTCCATTATCCTCATTTTGCTTTTGTTGATGGTCATCTTATATCCTTCTTTCAAGACACTGTCCATTCCATTCAACTGCTCTTCCAGGCCCTTTGCTGTCTCTGACAGAATTACAATGTCATTGGCGAACCACAAATATTTTATTTCTTCTCCATGGATTTTAATACCTACTCTCAATTTTTCTTTTGTTTCCTTTACTGCTTGCTCAATATACACATTGAATAGCATCGGGGAGAGACTACAACCCTGTCTTACTCCCTTTCCAACCACTGCTTCCCTTTCATGCCCCTCGACTCTTATAACTGCCATTTGGTTTCTGTACAAATTGTAAATAGCCTTTCGCTCCCTGCATTTTACCTCTGCCACCTTTAGAATTTGAAAGAGAGTATTCCAGTCAACATTGTCAAAAGCTTCTTCTAAGTCTACAAATGCTAGAAACGTAGGTTTGCCTTTCCTTGATCTTTCTTCTAAGATAAGTCGTAAGGTCAGTATTGCCTCACGTGTTCCAGTATTTCTACGGAATCCAAACTGATCTTCCCCGAGATTGGCTTCTACTAGTTTTTCCATTCGTCTGTAAAGAATTTGCATTAGTATTTTGCAGCTGTGGCTTATTAAACTGATTGTTCGGTAATTTTCACATCTGTCAACACTTGCTTTCTTTGAGATTGGAATTATTATATTCTTCTTGAAGTCTGAGGGTATTTCGCCTGTTTCCTGCATCTGGCACACCAGATGGTAGAGTTTTGTCAGGACTGGCTCTCCCAAGGCCGTCAGTAGTTCCAATGGAATGTTGTCTACTCCGGGGGCCTTGTTTCGACCCAGGTCTTTCAGTGCTCTGTCAAACTCTTCATGCACTACCGTATCTCCCATTTCATCTTCATCTACATCCTCTTCCATTTCCATAATACTGTCCTCAAGTACATCGCCTTTGTATAGACCCTCTATATACTCTTTCCATCTATATGCTTTCCCTTCTTTGCTTAGAACTGGGTTTCCATCTGAGCTCTTGATGTTCATACAAGTCGTTCTCTTATCTCCAAAGGTCTCTTTAATTTTCCTGTAGGCAGTATCTATCTTATCCCTAGTGAGATAACCCTCTACATCCTTACATTTGTCCTCTAGCCATCCCTGCTTAGCCATTTTGCACTTCCTGTCGATGTCGTTTTTGAGACATTTGTATTCCTGTTTGCCTGCTTCATTTACTGCATTTTTATATTTTCTTCTTTCATCAATTAAATTCAATATTTCTTCTGTTACCCAAGGATTTTTACTAGCCCTCATCGTTTTACCTATTTGATTCACTGCTGCCTTCACTACTTCATCCCTCAAAGCTACCCATTCTTCTTCTACAGTATTTCTTTCCCCCATTCCTGTCAATCGTTCCCGTATGCTCTCCCTAAAACTCTGTACAACCTCTGGTTCTTTCATTTTATTCAGGTCCCATCTCCTTAAATTCCCACCTTTTTGTTCATGTGATACATAAATTCCTTCATTTGTCCCTGGGTGACCATTCTGCAAGTATTGATGGTAAATCACTGAGAGTGAGTTTATGTGGATTACCCTTAAGTTGACGTGGCAGAGAGAGTGCCTGCCCCTGTTGGGATGCAAAGCAGGTGCTTACTTAACCACGAGCAAAGTGGTTATTTTGCACTTTTGCTTTCATATCCCTCCCTAAAAGTTCTTTCCAAAACAGGATCCTTGATCACTTTGAGACAGGTTGCCTAAAATCATTATATCCACAGGCCTACCTCCTGTGAGTAAAATGAATGTTATCAATAGCGTTACTCCAATTCCTTTAATGGTGTCATAATCAGTTTCCTTGGGAAGGTTGTCACTGATGGACCAAAGATTGGATATCAGACAGTTAATCAGGTAGGCAAGCATTAATTTTTCAAGGTGGACATATGCACCTCATGCACAGTGGAACTGAAAGCAAAATCAAGCCAGTTGATAGATTTATCTCAGTTATTCTTAGCTTGCCTATGATAAGTAATCTGCACTGATTGAACGTTCTGATTAACACATTTGGCAAATGATGGTTGAGGATAGCACGAGATCATGGTGATAGTGCAACACTTATGAAACAAAATTTCTTAAATTCTATAGAAGTAAAGGAGGGTGCATCATCACTAATAACTTGAGAGTGCCAAAGTAAGAAAATATTTATCAAGACACTGAACTGTCAAACCCTACTTATGACAAGCCATACAAACAGAGTGAACAAAAATATACTTATTGTCAATTTTGGTGCATGCAAGTGGCCATAAACAAGCCATAAATTATGTCACTGAGTTTCTCTTCCTGACTAGATTACAGAAAACAATGAGGTGAGTCCCCTAACATTTCATTGGAACTCTTCATTTTCCGTTCCCTGCTTTATAACAGTATTAATTTCATGTAAATCTAACGAACTTCTATCCAAAATAAATGAGACTGCAAGGGACAACTATCTTGAAGCGAGTAAATACCATATTATGTTGTACACTGGTAAGAGACCCGAGACAAACAGCGATAGTTTGATTTACGTTGCCAGGTATAGTGAGGCTTAGCTGCAGCAGACGCCACAGAGATGCTGCGCTAATTCGCTAACACTGACTTCTACCAGATGGCTGTGTATTTGTGATTCATAAACTAATTGGTCTTTCTTGAGGTGTCCAATTCCAACTGCCTCCTTTGCAATCATCATTGATAACAGAATTATCTAGAAACAAAAAGACACTGGAAAATACACAGTACACAAAAAACTTACAAAATAAATTTCACTTTTATGACATTTGTGGTATAATGCTTCACTCATCCCGCAACCAAACTCTGATAGAATTAAAAAACCTTAGCAAATGCGGAGTTGGGAGTTATAAGAAGTAAAAAAAAACCCGTAGCATCTCAATTGGGAAAAAAATTTATTTTAAAATTACTCCAGTCTTGTCGCTGCATAGGGCCTCACACCACCCCAGTAATTCTATTTCAACATAAATTAAATAAAGCACAGTATGAGCTCAGATATTAATAGAACAGACTGCAAAATGTTTCAATTAACAACTGCTCGATAATAACAAATCCAGCATCAATAAACATCAGATCAGAACCAGCAATGAGCCACTATAAAAACACTACGAAATAAGTGAGCAATGGTAAAAATGTATAAATAAAATTTGACAAAGGTGAAACTTTTGATCAAGCACTTGGAAAACGTTCCAGTTTTAATAAAAGACCAGAGGGAAACATCATTGCACGAAGATTCTATCAAAATACATACCTCGATTATGAATCAATTGAGCCTAACAATATTTCAAAATATGTTTGTCGCCAATTTGACTGAACAGGGGCCTGAACTTTTAAATGCCAACGAAGTATGCTTTACTGTGACAGTCGTAAAAAATATTACCAGTGATTGATTGTGCAACAGTTCCGATTATGAATCGCGTCACGTTATTCAAACCGATTTTCCTCGGAAATGGCTGAGCGTTGGCACCCAGAAGCGGCGATAGGTGGATGGAGGGGTGGGGGTCTTTAGTCTATTTATAACGAGTCCTTCCTCATCCTGGAAGGGCTCTAAAACTCATGACCCCAAGTTGAGACAGTCTCCTTGTGTGGGAGAGTTCATGTGCATCGCCATCGCACAGCAGAGACAACGTCTACCTCCGGTGGGATGTGACAGGGGTGGTTACTTTTAGCTAATGGCAAAGTGATTATATTGCACGTTCACTGTTATGTTGAAACAGCAGGCATAAGTAATTCAGTGTTGTGTACACAATTTCTAAATTGTTATAAGACCGGTTTACAGCCAGCAACCAAACACCGAGAAAAACAGCAATGAGACCAAAGAGGCAAATCCAGATTAACAAAGCTGATAGATATGTCTACTTCTTCTCACAAATAAACAACATTCACATGCGATTGTTTTACCTTTACAATTGGAGTGTTGCATACCTTTCGGGCGTCATCTCATTTCGTTCGTTTTGTTTACATATGTGATCAGTGTTTTACTGGATTCCTCCAGAAACTGGAGATGCTGTATAGTCTAGGAACTGAATGGGGATATAAAAGGCCATGCAAAACAAGGAAAGTTTGTATGGGAACAGTGTTCTTCAGCATGTGGCGTCGTACAGAAATGCGGGAATTGTAAAATGGGACCATCAAAAACTAGACGGATCCACGTGTAAGAACTGCAGAACCATATAGCATAATGCACTGGTTACTCGCCTATGAGATCACCTTCAGAAGTCTAGACTCCGTCCACAACCTATCAAATGTGTGGCTCTGGAGTCTTACAGAGATCATAAAAAATTTCGAGTTCCACTTCTCAAACAACTAGTGCAACGTCGATGTCTACTACCTCTGCAACTTCACCTGATGATCAATCTAGTCTCTCGAGCGTCACTTCATCAGTTTCATCGCGCACTCTTACAATTTCTGAGAGAGGTTCAGGCAAAGTCGCCACTAGAGCTGTTTACACTTCAGGAGCTCTTTATGAATGCTGGAGACCCAATACTGGAGGAAAGCTTTTCATTTAATTCGTCCTAGCTACGAGGCAAATAACCACCATGCTATTGCGACAATGTTGCTCAACGCTGAATATCGAAGTGTTCAAGTCGATGTCACAGACAAGATAAACGATCAAATGCCCTCGCTTTAATTTCTGGTGGATGGACAAATGTTTACAGATACAAAATTATTAATTTTGTTGTCACGATACCAGAACCAATTTTCTTCAAGAAAATTCATACTGATGGATGCAGAGAAACAGGCCAACTTAATCGCCTCAGCCTTATCACAGTAGTTCAAAAGATAGGGGAAGACATGTTCGCAATGGTGCCAGTGCAAGAAATATCTGGGCTGCGTGGAGAATGGTGGAAGAAAAATATGTGTGTAGAATGTGCTGCTCATATCAGGCTCCTCATCGAAGACATCATGGCTGTACCAGTAGTACAGGGATTATTGCAGCTCGGTAAGAAAATAATAAAAGCATTCAAATTCATTGATGTACCTCATGCTCTGTTAGAACCAAAGCAGACTGAAAAATCTGGAAATTAGGCTTCAACTTTGAGACCTTCGTCATCAACTCCTTGGGCTGGAGATTTAATAAGTTTTGAGAGTCTGATAAAAAAAGAAGAGATCATCTAGAATCCATTGTTCTCCCTTCAGTTCGTTTCGACAACACAGTAAGACATTTCCAGAACGAAATTTTCACTCTGCAGCAGAGCAAGAGACGAGATACTGGTGGAAGTAAAGCTGTGAGAACGTGTTGCGTCATGCTTAGTTAAGTCAGTTGGAACAGTACTTGCCCGGAAAGGTAAAGGCCCCATATTCAAGTCACGGTTCGGCACACAGTTTTAATCTGTCAGCAAGTTTCGTATCAGCGTACATTCTGCCATGGAGAGAAAATTTCGTTCTGGAAACATCACCCAGGCTGTGGATAAGCCATGTCTCCGCAGTATTCATTCTTTCAGGAGTGTTAGTCCCAGAAGTTTCACAGGAGAACTTCTGTGAAGTTTCGAGGGTAAAATTGCAGTAGAGGTGGACCTTTTAAAAAACAATAGCTCAGTGCTATCTCCAAAAGACCAACTATGTGTTATATCTGCAAATACAAACAGATCAAAATCCACCTGCAGGTCTATCTATGCTGCAGGAAATCTGTTAGACCCGCAGTATAAAAGCACTAGTCTGAATGCTGAATATGAAAACCACGCATTCGAGTTCATCAGCTCCTTGTGTTGATTGTTGCTATATGGAAAAGTACGTACTCTAGCTAATGTCTCTGAAATTGCGGTGGTTTCTTCTCTTTAGATGGTGCGTGGGCTGCTGCTGAAAATGGTTCTCCTTTTACCTGGTGGAAGGATTCCGTAACAGTTAGTCGCTGAGCTATCTCGCCTGCAAACTTCTCAGTGTACTACCAACAGCTGTAAGCGAGTGCAAGTGTTTCAAATGGCTCTGAGCACTATGGGACTTAACATCTGTGGTCATCAGTCCCCTAGAACTTAGAACTACTTAAACCTAACTAACCTAAGGAAATCACAAACATCCATGCCCGAGGCAGGATTCGAATCTGCGACCGTAGCAGTCGCGTGGTTCCGGACTGAGCGCCTAGAACCGCTAGACCACCGCTGCCGGCCGAGCGCAAGTGATCGGTGCATGAAAGGATCCAGAGTAAATTAGAAACAGGTTTTCTCCAGCAACAACTGAAAAGCTGTGTTGCGCAACAGTACTGAAGGGCCACTTTCCGGAATCATTTCATTTCTGTGACAGTCTCCACTGTGCAAAGAATTAAAGTATCGCGTCTTTGAAACTTTGGCATTTTCCTTCACTGCTGCAAGTTGTTTGAAATTTATCTCAAAGGTGTCTACAACCTTCCTCTGTAATAGTCACCCATGGGCTCGGCGAATCTTCAAACCGCAAGGCTTCGACACATGCGGAAAAAAGACTACAGTTCAGAAGTTCATTTGAGCTGCAAGGTGGGTTAATGATATCACATTGGCACCTAATTTCATCAAAATCCTGTCCAACGCTACTGTGGATGTGTCAGGCGATGAGAAGGTCGACAGAGCCCCTCAAACCTAAATTTCACTCTTTCTTTTGACGGCTTTGCGATGGAGATCAGAAACGTGGCACCCAACATTGAAATACCGCGATTTTCTTATGGGTGGCCCAGGAAAACATTTCAGATATACCGACGCTCAGAACTGAAACGACCTCACGGGGTGGCACAATGGGGCGTCAGTGAAAACACCCCTGAGGCGTTGCTTCCCAAACATTTCACCGTCAGAAACAACAGCTCGGAATGTGATGCGCAACAGGAAGATGTTCTTGACAACCTTTGACCTTGCTGACGCCCTCGGATGATTCAACGCTTCCCTCAGGCCATTTTGGGGCTGCATCCCTACTGACCATGATCACACCCCTCTGGAGTGCAGCCTGATCACTATTTATGCTCTCTTGTACAGGTTGTAACCATTCAAAAACATTCGACAAAATCTGAACATGATCCGAAGCAGTAAATGGTACTTACTCTTTTTAATCCTCCTGTGGCATGATACATGGGAGTGAAACATCCACATGTGCAAGAATAAAATGGCAAATGATCATTCTAAGACCCTCTATTTCAGCAACACCCTCAGTGCCAGCCATGCAACTTTATTCAGCATTTTGCAAATGCACCTGTCAGAAACACAGCCTACAACCCCTTCCTTTGCTGCCCAGCTCCTGAATAAACTCCACCCACCTAAGTGTGCAAGTTATAAAAGATGAAGATGGGAGGGGAAGGAGTGGGCGCTTGATCCTCATTGGTTCAGGGGGGAGAGGAGAGCTTTCTCACTGTTTCCGCCAATTTTATGTCACATGGCCACTGTAGAGATAAATCATGACCTTGAATGTAAATCAAACAATTGTTTGGGGGAAGGAGGGGAGGTTATTCCTCCGGGGAGTGGGAGTGAGAGTGACCTTGACCTTGAATATAAGTCGCCGAAGTGGATATTCTGACACTGGATGTGTAACATGACACCAGAAGTGATATGGTCAGTATCTGGGATTAAACATCTGACAATAGTTCACTGACTGCTAAAGAAAGCTGGACTGCATTCACGAAGATCCACTGTGGAACAGGAAGACTGAAAGAAAACTGTTTTATTCCAGAACTTCATCTGATCACAGTGTGGGAAAACATAATTTTCATTGATTAGAAGATGTTTTCCACAATCAAAGACAGTCTAAAATTGATTAACATATCATGACAGACAAGACGTCGAAAACAGTATGTAGCAGGGAGAAGAAGAAATGGACAGCTATGGGTTTCCTACTTGGGTTGGATTTCTGGGAGAAGAGCATAAGTACTTCACAGAATTGAGGAAACTCTTGTCAACAGGCAGTACCAGAGGTGCAGACTTAGAAAAAATATTGGGAGGAGGAGGAAGGGGTGGCAATACTGGTGGTCTTGGCACAGGAAATTTTTTAAATTTTAGATGAAAAACATTGAGTTTTAAAGTTTTTTTAAGCATTTTAAAGTCATATTATCAACATTAGAACCCCAAAAACTGGACTCTCGATAACTCGACACTCCGGGAAACTTGACAAGCCTGACTCATTTTTTGGCTTTGGAAAAGAAACAAAACATAAACATGCATGGTATTTTCATAGAAACTTATTTAATTTACAATAATAATCGTGCTTATAGACTATTATAGATCAGTGAATATGTAACTCTTTTCAGAGTGATATAGTTGTTGTTGTGGTCTTCAGTTCTGAGACTGGTTTGATGCAGCTCTCCATGCTACTCTATCCTGTGTAAGCTTCTTCATCTCCCAGTACCTACTACAGCCTACATCCTTCTGAATCCGCTCAGTGTACTCATCTCTTGGTCTCCCTCTACGATTTTTACCCTCCACACTGCCCTCCAATAGTAAACTGGTGAACCCTCAATGTCTCAGAACATGTCCTACCAACCGATCCCTTTTTCTAGTCAAGTTGTGCCACAAGCTCCTTTTCCCCCCAATTCTATTCAATACCTCCTCATTAGTTATGTGATCTACCCATCTAATCTTTAGCATTCTTCTGTAGCACCACATTTCAAAAGCTTCTATTCTCTTCTTGTCTAAACTATTTAACGTCCACATTTCACTTCCATACTGGCTACACCCCACACAAATACTTTCAGAAATGATTTCCTGACACTTAAATCTATACTCGATGTTAACAAATTTCTCTTCTTCAGAAACGCTTTCCTTGCCATTGCCAGTCTATATTTTATATCCTCTCTACTTCGACCATCATCAGTTATTTTGCTCCCCAAGTAGCAAAACTCATTTACTGCTTTATGTGTGTCATTTCCAAATGTAATTCCCTTAGCGTCACCCGACTTAATTCGACTACATTCCATTATCCTCGTTTTGCTTTTGTTGATGTTCATATTATACTCTCCTTTCAAGACACTGTCCATTCTGTTCAACTGCTCTTTCAAGTCCTTTGCTGTCTCTGACAGAATTACAATGTCATTGGCGAACCTCAAAGATTTTATTTCTTCTCCATGGATTTTAATACCTACTCTGAATTTTTCTTTTGTTTCCTTTATTGCTTGCTCAATATTGAATAACATCAGTGATAGGCTAAAACCCTGTCTCACTCCCTTCCCAACCACTGCTTCCCTTTCATACCCCTCAACTCATATGACTGCCATCTGGTTTCTGTACAAATTGTAAATAGCCTTTCGCTCCCTGTATCTTACTCCTGCCACCTTCAGAATTTGAAAGAGAGTATTCCAGTCAACATTGTCAAAAGAATTCTCTGAGTCTACAAATGCTAGAAATGTAGGTTTGCCTTTCCTTAATCTTTCTTCTTAGATAAGTCGTAGGGTCAGTATTGCTCCACGTGTTCTAAAATTTCTATGGAATCCAAACTGATCTTCCCTGAGGTCGGCTTCTATCAGTTTTTCCAATCATCTGTAAAGAATTCGTGTTAGTATTTTGCAGCTGTGGCTTATTAAACTAATAGTTCAGTAATTTTCACATCTGTCAACACCTGCTTTCTTTGGGACTGGAATTATTATATTCTTCTCTAAGTCTGGGGGTATTTCGCCTGTCTCATACATATTGCTCACCAGATGGCAGAGTTTTGTTAAGACTGGCTCTCCCAAGGCTGTCAGTAGTTCTAATGGAATGTTGTCTACTCCGGGGGCCTTGTTTCAACTCAGGGCTTTCAGTACTCTGTCAAGCTCTTCACGCAGTATCATGTCTCCCATTTCATCTTCATGTACATCCACTTCCATTTCCATAATATTGTCCTCAAAGTACATAGCCCTTGTATAGACCCTCTACATACTCCTTCCACCTTTCTGCTTTCCCTTCTTTGCTTAGAACTGGGTTTCCATCAAAGCTCTTGATATTAATGCAAGTGGTTCTCCTAAGGTCTATTTAATTTTTCTGTAGGCAGTATCTGTCTCACTCCTCATGAGATAAGCCTCTACATCCTTACATTTGTCCTCTAGCCATCGCTGCTTAGCCATTTTGCACTTCCTGTCGATATAATTTTTGACACGTAAGTATTCCTTTTTGCCTGCTTCATTTACTGCATCTTTATATTTTCTCCTTTCATCAATTAAATTCAATATTTCTTCTGTTACCCAAGGGTTTCTACCAGCCCTCATCTTTTTACCAATTTGATCCTTTGCTGCCTTCACTGTTTCATCCCTCAAAGCTACTCATTCTTCTTCTACTGTATTTCTCTCCCCCATTCCTGTCAATTGTTCCCTTATGCTCTCCCTGAAAATCTGTACAACCTCTGGTTTAGTCAGTTTATCCAGGTCCCATCTCCTTAAATTCCCACCTATTTGCAGTTTCTTCAGTTTTAATCTACATTTCATAACCACCAGACTGTGGTCAGAGTCCACATCTGCCCCTGGAAATGTCTTACTATTTAAAACCATGTTCCTAAATCTCTGTCTTACCATTATATAATCTATCTGATACCTTTTAGTATTTCCAGAGTTCTTCCATGTATACAACCTTCTTTCATGATTCTTAAACCAATTTCATTGAAACGTCTCCTTAGAAAAATTAATGAAATACTGTGCTGATAAACCTCTTACACTATTTGATTTTCAAACAGCTGAGCAGAACTGAATGTACTCAGACATTTCGCTTTTTACCTATTCTGATCAACACTAAACTGACACACAATATTTTTAGCACAACGCAATCTGACTTTCAATAATCCCTGCAAAAGAATGGCCGTGACTAACATTAACCTATACCTTTCACAAATCACTTACCTCACAAAAATCTTCGTTACTCGAACTACTGCAATACATCGAGCACCAATGCTGCCAGCTAAATAAAAGATTCTAACTACTGAAGGGACTAACTACTGATAGGCATAGTTACCAAATGAAAGATTTTGATAGAGAACAAACAATGTATTTACCTTAATAGTGTTCAAAAGTCATAATATATATAGCAGTTCATGGCATCCAGTCTTACAAAATTACTGTTTCTTATGAACACGCGTCCAGATCATCCACTCTCAACACTCCGCCATCTCCCTCCCCACGTCCACCACTGCTGGCAGCTCACCTCCTACTGCGCAACGCAATGCACTGTTAACAGCCAACTGCCCAACACTACAATAGCAAATTCTAAGAATGCAAACCAACCACAGCCTTCACACAGCACAGTCAGTGGTTTTCATATAGAGCTCTTCGTGGCGTTACCCACATAAAAATCTAAACAGCCTACTTGCATAGCCCCCATGCTCCCCACAAAAAAATTTACAAGTTGTTTTGGGCAGTGGCCAATACAGATTTGAATAAAATTTTCGTAATTACAATAACAAAGATAGCAAATTGACACACTTATTGATACACTGCTGGTCAAAAGCAAAAATTGTTCTCATAAAGACAGTCCTGACCATTTATCATAATAGTAATTACAGTTTTTTTTCTCTAAGTCTGAGCAGGAAAAGAAAACGCACATGGAAGTAGTGGATTTCCATGTAGTCTTGAAGAAGTAGTGTTGTCCTTCTAATGGAAAGACAATGCTGACTCTTGACATGCAGACAGGTTATGGGCCACAACAGAGCAAACCCACAGCAGAGTCAGTCGAAGTTTTGGAGAATATTGATCAGTAGGTCATCACAGAGCAGACTACTGTAGTCCCGTTAGAGATTACGGTATTGGTGAGACCACCAGAGGTGCAGGCCCACTGCGGTCCTTGTAGAAGTAATGGTACTGGTGACTCAGCAAAGGTGTAGACCCACTGTAATCCTTGTAGAAATTATGGTATTGGTGGGCCGTCGAAGGTGCAGACCCACTGTAGTCCTTGCAGAGACAGCCAGCAGCCATCTGTTACAACTGTGCAGGTGCACAATCACCATCAAAGACTCTTGCAGACAATATAGCAAGTCCATAATCCACCACTTGTGCAAATAACAAACTGTTTGGTATGTCCTTAGAACCAGCAATGCTGTTAACCAGTCCCTTGCTGAATTATCAACACACATGCAAACACGAACACACTAACAGTCACAACTTCTCATCTACTGTGCATATACTATGACCAACAGAAACATGTGCAGTGAAATGTAACTTAATTTGAAGAACTGGTGTCTATACAATTATAAATTTACAACATAAGAATACAATTACAAAGGTACAATATACATCATTAAAGAACATCACAATACAGATAACATTTGTAGTAATACGGACTTTACAATAGAATAGAAATAACATATACATCAGTGTTACAGGAATTATGTCATAAGTACACACATAAAAGATAAGAATAATCAACTTCACACATGAGCATTAAAACAAAACAGAATAAATAATGTCTAAACATCTTTACAAAGTAAAAATATTATTAGAAAAATTCTACAACATAACTCTTATCAGCTAAACACATAAAGACAGGAAGAACACAAATACACAAGGTACACAGACACATAGCGGAATGACACAAAAGGACAGGTCAGGGTTTGTTTTCAGTGTGACATTTGGTACTGCAGTCCAATCCAAAACTTCATTTCATAGATGTTTCCTCTTATTTCACTTTTTTTCATACCTTGTTAATGCATTTCTTCCTATACATCACAACTCACTCTCTTATATAGCCTACCCCCTCTTAAGGTAACTTAAATCTACTGAGCTCAGATGCTAAACTAAGGGACAAGGCAGTGCAGCAACACACATAACAAATTAACACAAACAGCAATGGCAAAAAAATGGAAATTGGCAAAGAAAACAGCAGTATATCTAAATTAGCATAGCAAATGCAACATTACCACTAATATGAGCCAATGTGCAGTAAAAATAAAAATAAATCAGTCATAAAACTGGCTTAATACAATGTAAAATTCAGTAGACGTATGCCTGGCAAACAACAGCAGCAAATGCTATTACTTATACCTAAACATTTCATTAGGCATTTTAGTAAATATCATAAATTGTCGTATTTGCGATGCGTTATACAAAGGAATGTCAATATCGAGGTTAATGGTCTCCTTTTTTTCCCACCTAATGGCTTTTTCACCAGGCAGGTGGCACAGCTGGGCGCCCACGACGCATTACGTGAAGGTCACATAGCTTTCTTACCGAAATGTTTATTACAGCAGTTTGCGCTACAGTGACAGTCTCACAAAAAAATTTCACATTTCTACAAATGTGTAGAAACAAAATCCTATAAATAGAACAGTGTCCAAAAAATTTTCACCGGCATTGTGAAACATTCACGCATGTACACACATTTCATAACTCTTAAAGTACGATTCTTGGTTTCCAACATCCATTTTCACAAATCAGAGTCCCTAACCACTACTCATTATTCCTTGCCTTATTACACATATGCATATTCATCAACACTTCTTCAATATTTCATCATAATAAATACGTAGCATAATCAAATGCCTCATATAGCATCATCTTATGGATCATAAACATACCTTTAACAGCATAATATACATCATTGTCGTAATAATATCATAACAGATCTATCATATATCAAAATCGTTGCAGCGTCTTTCAATAATTTCAAGACCTTCAATAAAGTCATCTACCTAAAAATGTACTTCAAAAATCATGATCCCTTACCAAATATGACATTCAAAGCTCTCATAGTGTCACAATGGTTCCGAAAAAATATGAAGAGTTCACAAAGTACAGACAAAGTACAATTCATAAGTGTGAAGTTATCCAACTGTGTAATAACGTAAACATCTGTCACTGATGTAGTAAAAAAATGTTTGTTTCTCTGTTAAATAATCAGATAGCTGTGTAATTCTGTTAGAGAAATATGGTACCTATGTGTAAAGTTGTATAAGCAAATACCATATTAGCTAGGGCTCCTTGTGGTTGCCAAACACATGGTACACAAAGTAACGCTTTCTTTGTAATTCAAAAGTCTTTAAAAAGAAATGTTTTAAGTACAAAATTAGTCACTCAAATAGTGTACTGCCGCGCTAAATTGTGCGTCTTGCTGTAACATAATCTCTGTCAATACTTAAGGGTAGAAAATGTGTCAAGTGTCGTAATTATCGTCGTCCATAAGCAAATTTCTGTGGAAGTCAATGTACTTACCTCGTAATAAACAAAAGCGAAATGCTTTGCGTATAGATATCGTAGTTAATGTATTGTTGTGCTACGAAAAAGGGTTACTCATTGTAAGCTACCACAGAAGTTACTACTAAAACATGTTTTGCTTTCCAGAAGAATTCAGAAAAACTGTGCAGATATAAAACAGACACACCGCAAAACCAACAATGTAAATTATGTCACATATTAGTAGCGTCGTGATATAGTCGTGTAGCTGTCAAAGAATCCAAATGCTAAGTCATCTTTAATCTCACAGAATGTACTTCAAATAAAGAATATCTTTTCAAGTAAACCAAAATGATGCATTAAAATCTCATTAGCAGCATATGTTTTAAGTATGTAAGCCGTATATTCGTTATGTAATCGTGCAACTAACAAGCAAGAATGTACGAATAATAATACTGTGTCGTCTGTTCACTATAAGACTGCTTTCGTAATTTCTGTTTAAATATGTTCCCTAGGTTCTAGACTGGATAGTTAACTTCAAAACATTGTTGCTTATTACCAGTTTCTAAGTGTGACAAAGCGTATTAGTAATGTGAAGTGAAAAATTTGGTAACAAAGACTAAGTTAAAAAGCAGATTATCTGTCAATAAACGGTTTTACATATGAATTGTGGTGCAAACCTTTTCTCTTCCTAGTACTCAGAGTTTCAATTTGAACCCTTATTATCATGCGGTATATGTCGGTAAAGAATACTGGAATTTTTCTCAAGGGGTTGTTTTTTGAGAATACGGTCAGGACACAAAACCTGAATGTACAGTATATGTAAGATTGTGTCCTGTCATTTCGGATTCCTGAGGCTGTTGCTGACAGATCAATCGATAATGCTTCCCTGTTCACTAATTGTTTCACTGTCTACACCATTATTTACCTCCCGCTCCATTTCCCTATGCACAATTACCAGATTACTATGTTGAATGTCTGTTAATTCATTACACGGTGGTGCTGATAAGCTACAATCGTCGTCACTATAATTTCTCAGTTTGCTTTGGAGCCTAGTGTTACGTTTTGCACACGCCATAATGATCACGTATTTCACACGATAACAAGAAAAGCACAATTTGAAGAGCAAAAACTGAGAACACATTAGCATAGCACTGAAAATAATATCTAGTTAATTGCAAGCACAGCTGCGAAATACTTGGTACAAATCTACATGCATGACACAACTGTTTTACTGTACAACAATGAAAAACTACTACTACAAAGGAAATTCTCTCTAAAATTATATGCTAGCAATAAACAGTAGCTACATTAATTACACAAACTACAAGAAAATAATCAGGATATTCCAGTGAGGTATGCTTGGCTAAGGGCCGACATATGAAATGTCCCCTGAGAAAAATTAATGAAATACTGTGCTGATAAACCTCTTACACTATTTGATTTTCAAACAGCTGAGCAGAACTGAATGTACTCAGACATTTCGCTTTTTACCTATTCTGATCAACACTAAACTGACACACAATATTTTTAGCGCAATGCAATCTGACTTTCAATAATCCCTGCAAAAGAATTGCCATGACTAACATTAACCTATACCTCTCGCAAATCACTTACCTCACAAAAATCTTCGTTACTCGAACTACTGCAATACAGCGAGCACCAATGCTGCCAGCTAAATAAAAGATTCTAACTACTGAAGGCACTAACTACTGATAGGCATAGTTAGCAAACGAAAGATTTTGATAGAGAACAAACAATGTATTTACCTTAATAGTGTTCAAAAGTCGTAATATATATAGCAGTTCATGGCACCCAGTCTTACAATTTTACTGTCTCTGATGTACATGCATACATATCATCCGCTCTCAAAACTCCGCCATCTCTCTCCCCACGTCCACCACTGCTGGCGACTCACCTCCTACTGCGCAACGCTATGCACTGTTAACAGCCAACTGCCCAACACTACAATAGCAAATTCCAACAATGCAAACCAACCACAGCCTTCACACAGCACAGTCAGTGGTTTTCATATAGAGCTCTTCATGGCGTTACCAGCATAAAAATCTAAAGAGCCTACTTACATCTTATGAAAATGCGTAATGATTGTATTAAAATAAGTTTTTTTTTCAAATATAAATCAACTTTTATTGAGCAAAAATTTTACATAGTGTTATTTTTTTAACTTCAAGTCCCATGTCACATTTTACAACAATTTTAGTACCTTACTTTGGAATGCTACATGATTACAAAAAAGGCTTAGATTAAAAACCAAGATATACTATGGAGATTTTCAGAACTTCCCTTTGACAGAGATAGGGACTCTTTACACGCTCAATCAGAAACAAAAACAATGAAAATGAAACACTGAAGTGTCCAAATGTAATCTATATCAGTACCTGAACTAAGAATGGCACTTGGTACAGAAAACCTTTTTTGCGCAAACAGGAAAGTGTACAAAACAGCAATAGAACTTAAATCGAAGGATACTGAAGTCTCAGATAAAGAATCAGTGAGAATTGTTACTGGCACAACTCCAGCACAAATAACAACCGAATCCTTAAAAGTAAACTCTGTTTGTGTGGAGAGGACAATTACTCAAGCAATAAAGTTACCCAAGAGGACAGTGCAAAAGTTTGAAGAAGCAGCAAATGAGGTGGCAGGAAAGAAGGCAAGGCTACTTGCAAAAAGAACAGCAAATCAAGCTCAAGGGATGAGCATACCAACACGTGGAGTATGGCAGTCCTCCTGAAAAAAGAAACCACAACCGAGGGACCAGGATTTTTGGTGGGATCAGCAGTGGTTTCACAGAAAAAAGTGGTTAACAAAGTGAGTCATCAAGTGGATGAACTGGTATGTGACTATCATAACACATATAATCACAGTGCATCAAGATTAAAGACATTAACGGAACCTAAAACTTCAAATATAAAGTCAAATTGCTCTCAGAGGAATACAGACAGAGACAAACTACTTACTTTTCTACAAGTTAACATATGTTGTATCAGAAATAAAATTTTAGAATTAGACCATTTATGTAACACTGAACATGTAGATGTTATAGGTGTATCTGAGCACTGGTTAACACAAGAACAAGTAAATATGTTCATTCCCCAAGGGTATGTTGTGCGAGACATGATATGTAGAAAACAGAGAAAGAATGGTTGGGTGGGAATTTTTGTCAAAGAAAGAGTAATGTTTTCCAGAACTGATGTTTCTACATACTCCACAGAGCTAGATGGGGAGTTTAGTTGTGTAAAACTAATGAATGAAAATATAATGTAAGTTAATCTATATAGATCACCAGATGGAGATGTAAATTTGTTTATTGAAAAATGTGAATTCATAATTTAAAAAATATAGAAGAGTAAAACGAGAATTGCTGTATGTGGTGGTTTCAACATAGAAATGGTAAACACACAGAGACCAGTTGCTACAACATTTTTGAATATGCTAAGATCATTAGACCTCTATTGTACAAATAACTGTGCCACACGTAAGAATGCCTGTATAGACAATATTATTGTGAATTTCCATAGGGAGGATTTTACAGTTAGACTTACGGAAGTGGGCTTGCAGATCATGAGCCACTACTCCTCACACTCTGTAAGAGGCAGCCAGTTAAAACCGAAGAATCTGAAGGAGTAGACAGAAGGAAGAGTACATAAATATGTTTGTTGATAGATTAGCAAGTGCAGATTGGCACTTTATATATAATTGTCAATCTGGAAAAAGGGAAGCTGAAATTAGATTTGGTAACTTCTTTAACCCTCTATTGCACAAGAACAGTAAAACTAAGAATTTTGCAATAACAACTTTGGAATTATACTTCATAGTGCCCATGAATGAAAAATAGATGATGATAAACTTTCTAGTATATACATATATTTTGGAAAATATCAGTCTGTATGTTCAAATATACACTGCACAAATACGGATGTAATGAGTACATACATATTACTTTGTATAAGGTACTACACTTTTGGAGAACAGAGTTCAAAATAGATGCTACATCAACAAATTAAGACTTTAAAGGAAATTTTATTTAAAAAACGAAAATAAAAAACATTATAAAAGTTGGGTATAGATCAGTTAGCAAAATGTCAGTACTACACAGTTACATATTTCCAGAATTTATATATTGTGAAAATTGTATTAACAATTTCTATCTGGTACAAAACACAAATAGGTGTTACATTTGGTACACATTACTTTTGTTATTTTTTGACATTTATTATATTTACATCTGGCAGATTTTTCACAGTAGCTAGGCCAGTGATCGATTCTGTCCTTCCTGATGTCAGCATTCGCTGTATTTGGCTGCCTTCTCTCTTTGGTGCCACTGCCTGGTGAGCTATCCAGCGATTGTCTCTTGGATGGTTTTCCTGACCAGCATAAGGATTCAGCAATATCAATCTTGAAATCAAACAAAGCCATCTGGGTTTTCTCTTCAATACTATTTTCATGACAGGCTCTCTTGTAAAGTAGCCAAGCAACAACACAACTCATGTCCAATAAATGGAAGAATAGTCTCATATAATATTTCTTTGACCTGATTTTCGTTCTGTACAGAGCTAATAAGGAGTCAATAGTGTCAACACCTCCCATAAACTTGTTTGTACTCCTTCACAATCTTTGGGCATTTTATTTGGATGTGTTGCTTTGTTTTTTTGTCATATCTTGCAACCTGGCTTTCTGGGTGTGTACCTGGAAAGGTGCCCAGAAGCCTGACACACCTGCTGTCTTACCATTTCACAAGAATCGGGTCATATCCGGAAACTGATGCAGTGGATTCAACAGATGTGCCTCTTCCCCGCTTTTTCATTTCAGCATCAGATGGCATCTTATTGTTTCTCACTCTGTTCAACTGTACTGTTCCCAGACTGCGAATACCACATTTTAGCAGCTCAACTTGAAGCTCTGGACTGCAGAACCAGTTATCATAGAACAGTTTATGATGTTTGTACTTTGGTATTCTTTCAGCCAATCTAAGCACTACATTTCCACTGGCGTTTACATTAGGAAGATGACTGGGTTGATTGACGGGTCCAGAATAGACTTCAAAATCATAAATAATACCACTGGCACCTGCTATGCAATATATTTTGTAGCCCCACTTCTTTGGTTTCTTGGGATTATAGTGTTTCAAGCTACTGTGACCTTTGAATGGCACAATTTGTTCGTCCACTGCAAGGTATTCTTCAACTGGTATTTTTCATAAATTTTTTCGCAGCGTCTTGCGTAGCATTCTAACCTTGAACAGTCTGTCAGGTGCACAATGTCAGCAAAATGTAAATATCTCTTTATTTGTTCCCATCTGCGTAGCGTCACTACATCAGACACTTGTTTCACACCACATTTCTTGTTCCAGTATCTTCTGTTCCCAGGTATAGCAATCAGTGACATGTAGAATGCAATACCAATAAATTGTTCAATTTCAGTAGAGGTAACACTGATGGTGTTGGCCACATCACACTGCTTCGAATACAGATTTGTTTGTTGACATATGTAGTCAATGATACTTGAGTCAAAAATCTTTTTGAAGTACGTTAGTGGTGAAAATACTTCTGTAGATGGTGGAATTTCTCCAGTCCGAACAGAAGAAGGAAATACGGATTTTACCGTGTTCGTCTTCCAAATAAGGTTCAATTTCGGCACATTACAATGAGATGGAGATTGTGCCTGAGGAAGATTATCATCAACTTCAGGTTCAACTATCTGCTCTGTGTTTGGAACACAAGGCGATACCACTTCATCTGGCTCATCACAGTTTTCTTCATTGCTGCTACTGTCACCTGATTGTGAGCCTGAAAAGTAGAGTGTGAATTACTTGTCATCAGAAACTGAACAAGAGATGGTGCTGGGAAACTATACGAAGCTGACTAGGCTACAATGCTGGTCTAAGTCACAGCCACGATTTTTTAGATAAAAAGCATGGAACACATTTGGGACATCAACAATTGATATATTGTCACGAGAAAAAGAACACACATGAAAAGAACTGTAAAGAGTTGTATATTAGATCAAGTAAATGTTGGCACTGTAGCGAAAATCCAATCAACTTCTCATATTGATGTAACATGATTTTTTTTAATGAAAATTGCTAGTCAATTTCTAACTCACCTGTAAACCGTTCAGGAACGTAGGTTTTATCCAGATCACTGTCATCACTGTCAAAACAGTCCTCGTCACTGCTTTATGGAGGAATGTAGCTTCTCCCTTGTCTTTTTTCCGTAAAATAAACGGGTATCCATGTTTCCTTCACGTATTGTCCACTTTTACCTTTACTGCACACTGTTCATTCAAATACACACACACACAAAAGTTTGAATGAAAAGCAAAGAAACAATTATTTCGAAAGAAACAATACGTTTATAGCTTTTGTGGATTCTTCCAATAGAAACACGGCGAAAGAAAAGCTCAAAAGACACGTCACTCACGAATAAATAAATTCCAACAATCGCACGCCCAGAGACCCACAGCCTTCTAGACATACCAACAGTTCTGCGAACTTTTACTCAACTGCCATAAGCAGGTGCTGCCATCTGACGTGATACACGAAAAACACAGATGTATATCTGTGTATACACTGCACGTCAGTGACACAGTTACATTACATGAGCCAGTACAGAGTTCTGAAAATATGTATATTTAAATATACACAGTGCAATAGAGGGTTAAAAAGTACACAGATTTATAGTATTCTTGCTCACCAGTAAAAAAATTAGATATCAAAATGAAATGAAAAAAAAATAATTCTGAACTGGTTCACACAAGAGCTAGAAGAAATTAGACGAAACTTGTGTATGCTGTACCAGATGCATAAACAGGCCTCTGACTAAGGGGCAGAAGAGAGTGTGAACATTCATAGGTCATTTTTGAAATGCAAAAAATAATATAAAGCTAAACTTCCTCTGGCAAAAAAGCAAGCAGTGGAGAACTATATAGAAAGAGCTCCCAATAAATGCAAGGCAGCCTGGCAAATAATAAAACAAGAGAATGCACCGAAATGCACAGAAACAGCTCTCCTTGATCCTGAAGAATTAAATGAGTGCTTTTTAAACTCAGTTAAAGAAATAAGTAACAGTATCAAAGCAACAAATTCATCTGCAATGAACCTTGTTGGAACACCACTGCCTGTTAACCTGGCATTTCAATGGAGGGCTGTCACACCTGCTGATGTTATAAAAGCTGTATCCAAATTTTCAGGTTCTGAAAGTATGGACTGTTATTGGTTATCAAATAACATAATTAAAAAGACGATACACTTAATGGCCAAACCATTAGCTTATATTTTTAATAAATGTGTAGAATTTGGAGTTTTTCCGGATGCACTCAAGGTATCAAAAGTTGTCCCAGTTTTTAAAAAAGGAGACAAACATCTCCCCCAAAGCTACAGGCTAGTCTCCATTGTTCCAATATTCTCAAAGTTATTTGAGGCGCTGATACACACACAAATAAGCAACTTCTTTGAAAAACACAATATCCTATGTAACAATCAGTTTGGCTTTCGAAAGGGGAAGAACACAACAGGGGCCATCTTGGAAATCATTGACCAAACCTTAACAGCTTTTGAAAATAATAACATGGTATTATGTAACCTAAGCAAAGCTTTCGATTGCATTCCTGTTGACATACTACTGGGGAAACTAGAGTTTTATGGGGTGAGAGGGAGCACTTTATCTGTGATAAATTGTTATTTTAGTAACCGAAAACAATTCGTTTTAGTCAGAAATTTAAATTCTTCCATCATGGAAATCAGCACAGGTGTACCACAAAGGTCTATCCTTGGACCCTTCTTCTTCATTGTCGCTATTAATGATTTACCTAAAAATATAGCTCACCCTGTTGTGTGTTATGCTAACGATACAACACTACTTACCACACATCAGAACATTTCAGATCTGAATGACCTAACAAAAGAAACACTAGGTATGGCCCTAGACTGGTTTGCAGCCAATAAGCTCCTATGCAACCCTGACAAAACACAACAACTTTTTAATGGGAACATCAAATGAAGTAGGCAATAAGTCGGTAAAACTCTTAGGTATTCACATTGACTCAAAACTATATTAAGAGGAACATGTCAATCATGTATGTGAAAAAATATCTCAGGTGGCATACCTTCTCTTGAAACTAAGGGAGCTAGTGAGCTTGGAGTAGCTCAGGGTGACATATTTTGAGCTATTCCAGTCACATATTTCATATGGTCTGATTATATCGGGGCACTCCCCTCACATCAAAAACTTATTGAAATTACAAAAAAAGTCATACGTATAATATGTAAAAGAGGCCATAGGGAGCACTGTCGTCCTCTTTTTTCCAGACTCAGAATACTTACAAAACTAAATTTATGCATCTATGTGTCTGTACTCTATATTAAAAATAATATTTCAGAATTTATTGCCAGAAGGGAAATACACGAACATAACACTAGGGCTAACGGTAATTTACACATATCGCGCCACATATTAGCGAGAACAGGAAATTTCCACAAAGTTAACCCACTCAAAATGTTCAATAAAATGCCAGTTCATGTTCAGTCTATGGATATAAATTCTTTTAAAATTAGGTGGTACAGCTGGTTGTCAGACCATCCATTCTACGACATTAAAGAATTCTTTGAGATGCCTGAGGAGAATATAAGCATTTAAAAGATGTCTGTAGTTAAACATATTATTTTGTGCTGTGGTTAATCGTATGTAATTACAAAGTTTATACTATAAACAATAAAATACCATATTATATTGGATTATAAGATAGCTTGTTGCGTTAACTTTTAAAAGCTATCCTTTGTAATTTGGTACACTGCCATGCTTCAAATGTATTCTATAATGTATTGACATAAATTTATTTTATTATTCTGTATGTACTAGTACATCTTGTATGACGAAGCCAATATCATTGTAAAATGAACTACGGTGAATAAAATTCTTACATCTTAAGTGTCGATTACAGGTGAACTTAAAAAAAATCTGTTGTATTTTTGTGATAGTTTGCTGTCAGTTTTTGGACCACATAAATAACATCTTCCTCTTTTTGTGAGCCACTTTGACTATAAGGTGAACTTCTAGTCGTAGGTCATTTTGTGGTTCATCAGTAGCCCTTAGAAAATTATCTATTCTACTCTTCAAACCTACTGAAAATGAAGAATATTCCACATTTCTTTCTGTGATAAATGGCCTTATCAAATTTAGTCCATTTCTTTTATGTAATGAATACGTTTCATACGTTTTCCAGCATTTGATGCCTTTCATTATATGAGTCCATTTGCACTCGCAACATTCAATATTGCTGGAAAAACTACACGTGGTCATCGTTGAGTTCTTCTACAGACTGAATAACTGGCGCGTTTCTGATCTAATGTATCACCACCACCTTTTTTCTGCTGTAAAATTCAATTATCTCAGGTTTTCCATTGTTTTCATTGACAGAACTGTCATGGTGCATTGATGAGATCAACACTACGCTTCGATTCTTTTTCGGCTCATAAGATGCCTATGTTTTATCCTTCACGAAACCAAATAACGTAGATTCTACTACCCATTGTTTATTGGTTAAAAATTCTGGTGGTATTTCCCTTTTATTTTTGCGCATCGTTCCAACGTCAGTCAGACAATTTTCAATCAGTTTGTCAACTAGCTTCACAGAGGAGAGCCAGTTATCAGCAGTTATATTTTTGTTTCTTTCAAATAAATGTTCTGCAAGCTGCTGTACATTCTGTGTTGGAACTGAAAGTTGACTTGTTTTATTAGTGATTGCTTTGCCCATATAGATAAAAATATTGTATAAACAGTGTGTTTTAGCGTCGCAAAGGCACATAATCTTGATACCATATTTAGCATGCTTCGATTTCATATAAAGCTTAAACAAAAAAAAAAAAAACATTTCTCTCTAAAAGGGCAAAGCATTTCATCAACTGTCAAATTTTCTAAGCAACTGTAATTTTTTTGGCAGTTCTGAATGAAATTTCCAAATATTTATGAGATGAGAACAGCCTGATCATTAGTTCTTCTTTTGTCCCTAGAATTCACATAATGAAATCTCAAAGCAGATAACAGGAACATAAATCGCCTTACTGACACCGTTATTCTGAATTTATCTCATCCTGTTCCATCAGTTGCCCATAAACTTTCTACATCTTCATGGTCAGATCTGAATACGCCTGATACTAGCAACAACTAAAGTATGCTTTAATTTCCACAATACTCACACGGTTAGTGTTAAGTAGCATTAGTTTTATATTTTTCTGAATATTCTGTTATTTTCTTATTAGTATGAGTGCAAATATGTGCTATCATTTCATCTGATATCGGCAACAGCAATGATGAAATTGGTGACATGTCCCGTTTTTCACGAGCTGTACAGATGACACCAGGCAGGCGAGTGGTGATGCTGCGGCTTCTGACTCTGGACCTAGCTGGTGGATGAGTAGACCACTTGTATCGATTTCTTTTTTCCTCGAAAATACACAGTACTTGACAGCCAGCTATCTCTCTCTACTGTATCATCTGACGATGAATTACTTGAATAAGTAGAAATTTCTTGTTGTGTATTTTCATTGTCACTTATGTTCTCTTCGTCATAAGGTTGAAAATCACTTAAAGATTCCGTGACTGAATAATTTTCGTCTAAAAATAGTTCACAGATTTCTTTTTCAGTGAGACTCCGCTGCATTGTGGCAATTAAGTACCCGAAACACCACAAAATAAGACAGTATATACTGACTAAAAACATCCCGTATCTGGAATCGCGGGTCAAATTGGACCCAGGGGTGGCGCTTACCTCCACTTCCAGTAAATTTCAAGTAGCGAGCTCCCGCTCCCTGGTGCACCTCACAATGCACTGAGATTAAACTGGCTCACGAAACTGAAACTCCGCGCGGTTCCTGTGTTAGACGGTTTCATTGTTGTCGACTGGTCCAAAATGACCAACAGTTCCGGTTAAGGGTTAATGTTGCTCTAAATGCCATTGTTAGGGCTAGAGTGTCTTCAGAAAAGTGCAAATGTCGACCGGCTGACTTGATTACTGAATATGAAGTCGTTGATGACTGATTGGATACCCAATGCATCCAAAACATCTCGTTGGGCATGAAGAACAGCCAAACTATTCAATTGCTCCTGTCTCGTTGTTGATCGGAGATATGACTTCAGACGTCTAAGGGCGCTAAATGACCATTCTGCTGTTGCTGTTATGATTGGAACTATTTGGAGAAGCTTAGTGCACTTCACTACTTCACACAACATTTCTCCTACTGTAGGCTCTTGTGTAATGTACGTTCTTACATCATGAGTGCTTTTGAAGACCAGTCATTTTTTACTAGCGATATCGGCTAATATATTCAAGTGTAATCGCAGTCTCCCAGTGTCTAGGTCATTTTTGAAAAACTCAGTTAACCATACGAGACTGGAACAGGAAAGACAGGTAATGACAATGGCACGTAAAGTGCCCTCCGCCACACACCGTTGGGTGGCTTGCGGAGTATAAATGTAGATGTAGATGTAGTTGATTTTTCCAAATTTGTTTCACCTCTGTTTACTAAAAGCAAGCACTCTTGTTCAACTGCAATGACCTGTGTGAGTCCAGTTGAAGTAAACCGCACAGTAATGCAAGATTGCACCGTTTCACAAACGTCAATGTAAATAGCTTTGCAGTATTCTTTTGCGGTTTTGAAAATGTGCGGTCAGCTGGCTTCATTGTTTTCATACTTCTTTGGTATACTTCGATTCCGAGGAAGCGAAGGATCGTCAACTTGTGAAGGTTTTTCCCAAAAGCGTTCAAAACTATCACGCCTTCCATTCAATTTACAAATCAAGTCCTCAGATATTTTTTCCAGATCAGCAACACTTAGATGAGGGCTTCGAATTTTTTCATTGGCATCCTCTACTGGGTTCATTGCATGGCAATAAAGACGTAAAAACAAATGTCTTGAATTGTAACATTGACTCAAGGTTGTTGTTGTTGTTGTTGTTGTTGTGGTCTTAAGTCCTGAGACTGGTTTGATGCAGCTCTCCATACCACTCTATCCTGTGCAAGCTTCTTCATCTCCCAGTACCTACTGCAACCTACAGCCTTCTGAATCTGCTTAGTGTATTCATCTCTTGGTCTCCCTCTACGATTTTTACCCTCCACGCTGCCCTCCAATAGTAAATTGGTGATCCCTTGATGCCTCAGAACATGTCCTACCAACCGATCCCTTCTTCTAGTCAAGTTGTGCCACATACTTCTCCCCAATCCTATTCAATACTTCCTCATTAGTTATGTGATCTACCCATATAATCTTCAGCACTCTTCTGTAGCACCACATTTCGAAATCTTCTATTCTCTTCTTGTCCAAACTATTTATCGTCCATGTTTCACTTCCATACATGGCTGCACTCCATACAAACACTTTCAGAAAAGGCTTCCTTACACTTAAATCTATACTCGATGTTAAGAAATTTCTCTTCTTCAGAAACGATTTCCTTGCCATTGTAAGTCTACATTTTATATCCTCTCTACTTCGACCATCATCAGTTATTTTGATCCCCAAATAGCAAAACTCCTTTACTACTTTAAGTGTCTCATTTCCTAATCTAATTTCCTCAGCATCGCCCGACTTAATTCGACTACATTCCATTATCCTCGTTTTGCTTTTGTTGATGTTCATCTTATATACTTCTCTCAAGACACTGTCCATTCCATTCAACTGCTCTTCCAAGTCCTTTACTGTCTCTGACAGAATTACAATGTCATCGGCGAACCTCAAAGTTTTTATTTCTTCTCCATGGATTTTAATACCTACTCCGAATTTTTCTTTTGTTTCCTTTACTGCTTGCTCAATATACAGATTGAATAACATCGGCTGACTCAAGGTAGCCCTCACATTTGTAACCTGCCTCTGTTTCGTCCCCTGCAGAAAATGTGTAGAAAAACTCTAGAAGTTCTTCAAAGTTTTTCGTTATTCTCAAGATACTAGAAGCTCGCATAGTGCACTGAGTCGGGCAAAGGGGTCATAGATCAGCTTGATCATTGGTACTCTCACAGCGTATCCTTCTGTAAAGTCCCATACTATTGTTGGATTCCCTTACGGTGTTTATAAAGTCCTTGGCCAAAGCCATAATATCTCTCATAGACGTAAGATGGCGGAGACTGTCTACAACTGCCAAGTTTAAACTGTGAGCAATGCAGTGTACATAACGTGCTTTTGGTTGTATATCCAAAACTACCTTTTTTTAGTCCTTGGAACTTACCTGTAATATTCGAGGAATCATCATCGCACTGTCCTCTTAAGTTATCCATCGGAAAATCAAGAAGAGCAAAAACGTCTTTTAAAATGCTAACCAGAGTTTGCGATTCAGTGTTGGGGGTCACGTATAAGCCAATAACGTCTTCGTTGATGATTAAGGAATCATCGACAGTACAAATACAAAATGACACTTGTTCGTGAATCGAAGAATCACTTGTTTCGTCAACCATAATAGAAAAATTTTCAGCCTTCTTGATCGAAGCCAATACCTTTCTCAACATAGACTTTCCTAGTAGAACAATGATGTGAATATCGTGGGACGTCCACTTATACCCCGAACGCCCTAACCAATCTTTAAACTTAGGTATGTTATTCTTTCGGAGTTCCAACAATTGAAAAAAATTTGAGTTTTCACCTTCGTGTCCCCTAATTGCTAGTCCTTGTCGGCATAAAATTTGCACGTTAGTAAAAATTGTCTCAAACGCTAAACGGACTTTCTTCGTATCCACTATCTAACTGTTCATCCAATTGGGAGGCCACACTTCGGTTAGTGATAGAATTTAGTTTCAGAACGCCTTATTTATGCGTAAACGTATTTTCATGAAGACGGAATTTTTCCAAAGCCTTTTTCCATTTAGAAAATCCTACGGAAGTAATGCATATTCTTTTTTTTTTTTTTAAGAAAATTGTAGCAGATTTTTAGCATTTGGGTCTTTGTAGTTTTGAAAAATCTGCCTCTTTGCAGGTTTTGTAAAAAACTTTTTCAGTAGATGCTTCATATTCTAGCTATGTGTATTTGATCAACCAAGACATCTGAAATGGTCTTCCCTTCGGCTGTGAACAGTTCTTGCTTGAAGACGACGAAGCAATTGACGACAAATAATTGTTGGAGATTGACTTGCAGTATCATCGAGTTCCAAGCGCGTCTTTTTGGTAACAAATTAATCCATTGCAAACTTAATTCACAATACACTAAGAGACTAAAGTAAACGAATAAAATATAGTCATATAAAATAGTCCACTCGACACTAATGTCGGAACACTAAACACGTCTGCAGCATGCACTGAACGACACTATCCACACTGAATGACTGCGACAGCAGGGTGGGCTTTATATAGCTGCGGCGTCGTAATGTCTCGAAGCGTCAAGGCGGCGCGAGGCGAAGGGTTCTAGGCGCTTCTGCTACAGTCCGTTTGATGTCGCCGCGGACGCAGCGCTGGCCCACCGGCGCCTGACTTTATCCGAGGGTTCGCGCACCGTGACAAATTGTAAGTGTGACCGCAGCACCGTAATGCTATCATGATTCACACCACTCGTTTTCGGTTAACCTGCTTACTACGGTATTAATTATTTGTTTTAATACATTGCTGAATGTATGTTAAAAGGTAACTATCATCAAACAAGAAAAATGCAAATTCCAACATAATTTTGAGGTTTTACAAAGCATAATGTAACTATATATATATTTACTAATATGGTATATGTTATTTCGGGCATGTCCGAAAGAACAGATACTATCGATGACCAAGCAGCTAGTTAGAATGAAATTACAATGAAATGAACACTCTTAGCTGCTTACAGGCGTTGACATACGTCAAACGGGGAGAGATGAAAATGTGTTAATGTAAAATGAGTTAATCCATCATCAACGAACTTACATGGATGTCTTACGACGTCCGCCCCGAGCAAACGCGACGAACAAAAGCGAACAAAATGACACTAAAAAAAAAAAAAATGGATAGAGCGTCTGCCATGTACGCAGGAGATCCCGGGTTCGAGTCCCAGTCGGGGCACACATATTCATCTGTCCCCGTTGACGTACGTCAACGCTTGTAAGCAGCTAAGAGTGTTCATTTCATTGTAATTTCATAATGTAACTAATAATTTTCTTAAATTATTGGGGGAGGGGGGAGGGCTTCGCCTCTCTTTTCCCTTCTATTGCTACTCCTTGCAGCCTCGTAAAAATATGTAAATAGTTTTTTAAAACTTTTAGTCATCCTTAATTTCCCCTCTCACTTCTCACTATCTCTCTCATTCTCTCTGGAGTGACACTCCCGTTCTGTATTCTGAAACATTCTTGCCTTATTCCTTTTCTCTCTTCCTTAAGACAAAAGCAACTGGGATCTACTTTTCTGTAAGATTTACATTCTCTCTTTCCCTCTCTCTCTCTCTCACACATACAGACACACACACACACACACACACACACACACACACACACACACACACACACACACACACACACAAACGTCTTAGCATCCAGAGAATATCAGGACACAGTGACTAATTTCAGTAGCATACCAGTTTCTCTATGGAGATTGGCTGGTTCAAATGGCTCTGAGCACTATGGGACTTAACATCTATGATCATCAGTCCCCTAGGACTTAGAACTACTTAAACCTAACTAACCTAAGGACATCACACAACACCCAGTCATCACGAGGCAGAGAAAATCCCTGACCCCGCCGGGAATCGAATCCGGGAACCCGGGCGTTGGAAGCGAGAACGCTATATGGAGATTGGACAAGCTATATTTCGCTTAGGGAAGGGCTGAAATAACTATAAGTTATGTCCTTGTACCAGAGCATGGATGTTCTTCGATAGTTTCTGCCTTCTGAAATCATGATTAAATGCAGAGGTGCGAGGTATTATGGCGGTAGCTCCCGATAGTGATGACTGTCAAGTAAACGGTAGCTAGAGCGCTGTCTATCGAAAATGCATAGGTCTTAAAATATTTCATTGGAAGCTAAGAACTCGTGGCAACGAGGAGTCGGTTTTTGTTCCCAGTTGGGGGCAGAAGGGAGGTCCTAGTGGCAGAGTGGACACAGATTTATTTTGGTAGTATACTCGTATCAATTTATCAGATCTGACATTTGGGAACCATAGGAAGTGGCCAACTCATTTCGGTTACGAAAAAACTACAAGAATAACTTCTATATCTACTTCTATATCTACGTTGAGTTTTACCGTCAATATTCGACATTTGATGGCGAGTGTTGTTATTTAGCGCACAAGTGTTTGATTTGACGATGGGAGCTTCCGGTGTTGATTGGTAATCCGCAGTGTTATTCCTCAAAGTATATTGTACGGAGACAGAAGAAGACTGAATAACTAACCGAAGACATCCTAGTAGTGCAGATCAGTGGCGATGGGAGTTAATGGTCGTTATGACACTCGTTAAATGGGGACTAAACCATTTTATTTCGTTTGAATTGGTTTTACGTTTTGCTGAAGTTTCTGTATTTCTGTTTCATATTTCGATTACCCAATGACTTTTCATGTTTGTCCACGGTAATTTCATCTGGGAGATCGTTATTTTCCATGTCTTATAGTGGCCCTAGTTTTGCGCTGGTTGCATACACAAATTTTTTCGGTTAAAAAACAGTTGGTGTACAACGTATCTGCAGACAAGTAAATGTGCACAAGAGCTGTGTTGAAGGCGTTATTAAATCCATACAATAGTGTGCAGGGCTTACGACTGTTGTGGGACGTTTCAAACGCTCCAAGGGCTGGATAAAACAATGAGCACTACCGGATTTTACAGGTTGCCACATAACGTGGCAGTGTGCTCTAGCAACTGCTCCTCGCTGACTCTCAAATAAATATTGTGATGGCCTATGCAAGTAGTTTATATCAAACCATCTGGCTATAAATTAAGAAAAAACTGGACTGGCTTCTGTGTACAAAAGAGTACATAAAAATATTAATTATCTCACCATGATGTCAATGCAAAACTGTATCGATGTCTAATGATAATCTATGTTTTGCAGTAAAGATACTGAGAACAATGAAAACAACAGAAATAGATTTTCGTATTTTTCCTCTGGTTCGAAGCTTCCTACGAGAATGACGTGGATGAAGACGTATGTATCTTGTAACGTATTTCTGGTAAATGTATACTGTGATTTGTAACCAAACCACTTATTTCAGTAGCATGTATGAAAAATTAGTTGCATATTTTTCAGAGATTAATTACGCACGGTACAGACTGAGTTGTAATTAGTATTGCTTGTCGCCATTTACAAGAAGGCAGATTCTTTTTCAAATTACTCCAACATTATGTGGCTTCAAGCCAAAAGGAGATGGGTTATAATTAATTTCTTCAATAAACAGACTAAAGTCATTAATTTCATACATGTTGTAAAGAGTAGTATCCATATCAAAAGAGGTTCTTGTGGTTTCCGCTTCACGGCTATCTCTTGTTCAAGTGATGGGATTTTTCACACTTAAAGTGCTCAGCTTTAAATTAATAATAAGTATACCCCGCAAAAGGTGTTTCTCCACGCGAATTTTCGGAAGTATAAATTATATGATTTATGCTATAAGGCATTCCATTTCAACCCTGAGATACTTCGATTAAGTTGCTTCACACCGATCTGTTTCTAATTTATTTTATGTTTATACAGACATTCTAAAGCGATTTGAATGTAGAAAGCCTTAACAATATCAAAGATAGAATTTCTTGTCCATGGAAAGAAACTGTGGTGAATATGTTGTACACAGCCTCATGTTATCTTAAATTTTTATTAACAGCACAAGTGTATTCACACATATTGCTCAGCGACTGGTGCCAACATAGGATACACACACGCGTATTCTTCTTCTTCCGTATCCGGATGCACCAATTATATCTTCCCTTCCCACTAATTAGCAACGTAGTTTGCTTTGTCATTGACTTCCAAAATATCATCTTTAGTGCATGTTATAGACATATCTGGGCAAATCAGTGGGTGGTCCAAGTCCTGTATTGCTCCGCATTCACACCTATCGCTATCACTGTAACCCCATTTAAATAGGTTTGATTTGCACCCAGTTACTCCAGTACGCAGCCGGTTTAATGACCTCCAAGTTGTAAAAGGTAGTTGAAATCCTGCAGATCCCTCCTCAAGTAGTTCCATTGTGGAGTGTGGCACCATTTCTTCCCAAAGAGATAGCCGCCTTGCGACGGGCTTGGTGGCGAGCTCTTCAGTAGTTTCAACGAAACTCCTGCGGGATTTCAGCCGGACACGTTGTTCTCGTGCATATGCATCGGGTGTCGTGGATCATTCTTTTGTTTTGATCTTTCGATCTCGGCGGCTACTTGTCTGCGGATAGTGGGTGGTGCTATGCCTATAATGGGATAAATAATGTCTGTGGGAGTTGGTTTGAGGCATCCTGTGGCAATACGTACACACACGTAGAAGACACTACAACGAATCTACACACCCGTATATATACAAAAAAATCACTACAGAACTGTAGTGCTATAGACTGTTAGCGTATTGTGTTCCCGTTTACACCTCCTACTCTAATTTCTTTATGCCTTTGCAACGCTTTTTCGGAATAGTCGCACTGTTTCTTTCAACAGTTCACTTCAATGATATGGTGCTTAATGTTTATAGCTTACGGAATTTCTTTGTGGATTCTCACATTGTTGTTGTCTTCTCATTTGCGTTGCTCTGTTTTGGGGGTAACGCCAGTGACAGTGTTCTCAGGAAATAATTTTTTTATGTATGTAAAGATCAAAAGACGTGTTAAGTTCGCGTAATGCTTACATAGCAACCATTATAGATACTAAAAAAAATGAATCTCGTCTGATGAATGAGCTTTTCAGATTGCAGTATGTTTGAGGAAGAAAAACAATAACGGCTACAGCTATTGATTTACGATTTTCATTGTAGCCTCTAAGCCTAGTTACAGAAATGAGAGTAAGCCATTACTCCTGATACTTTTTCCTGGGTCAACTTAGTGGCGAAACGTTGAGACATGTGCTCTGCTCATCACTTTCAAGTCCGCCCATGGAAACCATCTGCAGTGCAAACGTTTTATTGTTATGGCTAGTACAATTGGCAACGTCGCATAGCATGCTTCATAAACCCGTGATCAAAGTTACTTTCCCACATCTCGTGGTCATGCGGTAGCGTTCTCGCTTCCCACGCCCGGGTTCCTGGGTTCGATTCCCGGCGGGGTCAGGGATTTTTCTCTGCCTCGTGATGGCTGGGTGTTGTGTGATGTCCTTAGGTTAGTTAGGTTTAAGTAGTTCTACGTTCTAGGGGACTGATGACCATAGATGTTAAGTCCCATAGTGCTCAGAACCAGCCAAAGTTACTTCCTGCAGTGGCGCAGAATTATCCAGCTAAATTCATTTGCTGTTTCCTTGTGTGTTAAATAATCTGAGTGATTTTCGCGTACGGTGTGAAGCCTCTGGGTTATCAAATTTACGATTTCGAGTCCAGAAAGGTCATTCCACGGAGGAAACATAACGAATCTCATCTTTTACGTTACAAATTATCTATATTAGGCATCACTATGATAATGACAGAGCAGAGACTACGGCAGTGGCTTGCTAGCACTGGTGGTGTGACTGCCGTCTGAAGCGATGTTGGTTCCAAGCTGGTTGGAAGAATACTATATTGCATCCGAGTTTTTTCTCTTCTTTAAACTGCCATATGGAAAATGGCCAATGAAACCTTTAGAAATCCTCTGCATTTTGAGTCTACTCATATACCTGATGCAGTGCGTTTTAGATTTGAAAGTGAAAGATTTATGAAATTCCTCAATTATAAACTTGTTATTAGCCACATTTCTCTAATTCATCCCACAAAATTCAAATTTTTGGTGAATACGTATTTTGATTAAATACTGAGTGGCATTGAATAATTTTTTAAGTAAATCTACAACTTAATTTCGTCTGCAGAAGACTGATACCTTGTCACAGAAGCGATAAACAACGGTTCCAGACGATAACATCACCTTGAACATGTGGACAGAACATAATTATGTTCTTGGACCTAATCTAACGCTTTGTTATGTGAGTATCGTTCTCTGATTAAATTAAATCCTCTGGTAGAGAAATGTAGCTGAAATATTTAACGGTAGATAAACAAAATCATGTTCGACATGCCCTGAACTAATCAAAACTCTTGGAGGATATTCCTATCCAAGATAGGTCCTGGGGAAAATCGACCTGTCTCCTTTCTCTGTTCCTGATTAGCTCTTGCTTAACTGAAAAACTGTGTCAAAAATTGGGATCGCCATGGAAGAACTTGACAAAGTCATTAAGAACTCGAAAACTGCTAAAGTAACGTTTTTAGATGATGTGAGAATGGAACAGATTATTCATTCAGGCACCAAAGAAAGTATGTTGCATCTGTTGTTGATTTATCCCTAAGTGACGAACAACGACTAAATCCTCGTCATAGCCATTTTCTTATTTTCTGCAGCTTATGATCGCGGTGCCTAGCGTCAACGCAGTCCCAGTATGATAACATGCGCACTCTCACTACAAGAGGCAGTTATACCATTGCAAGATATATTTATCAGCGGACCCGGATCAACTCTCAACACTTGAATACTTCCAAAATAGTTTATAAAAGTATTAATGAGCCTCCCCTTGACCCACGAGACGCAGAGAAAAACGTTACCACCTACGTAATACTATCAGCTCTGTAGCCCCCCTAATTACATTATGCTGAGTTCCATATTCTTACAACTGAACCAAAAACATACATCGCTACTGAGGTCCACTTAATGGTCTCCACTTACAAAATTGTTAAGCCTTTCTTGGCCACTTGTTGACAAACTGCCTATTGGCTTCTGTATCGGGTTCTTCGGACGACGTTCTTCTAATGATTTTACTGACGTTTCGCCAGCACGAGTGGCTGACATTGTCAAAGCTTCTCCCTCCATTTCCGGTGGTGAACTGGAGCCGAGATCGCGGCCGCAGACTGTATGTACATGGCGCACCGACGTCCGAGAGCTGCTCCTCGGTTATTTCCGGTGGGGTCATCCTCTT
Organism: Schistocerca gregaria; assembly: GCF_023897955.1. Taxonomy (NCBI): domain Eukaryota; kingdom Metazoa; phylum Arthropoda; class Insecta; order Orthoptera; family Acrididae; genus Schistocerca; species Schistocerca gregaria. Next base: position 667,794,401 of record NC_064920.1, read on the forward strand.
GCTACCTGCGACGGTCGTTCGCTGCAGTACGGGAAGCCAGGATCCGTTTACCTCAAGACTTTCCTCTTTCTTGTTGAAACTGTTCACTTGTTTTTGTATTTCTACAGCTTCTCTGAACAAGCGCGTGTGTTAGTGCTTCTCTACAGCCAGAACTTTCGTGTCGGCGAATTTTATTACGTGGTCGGTCTCACTCAGTGCGTGCTCTGCCACGACCGATTTCTCCACCTGCCACAACCTGCAACGTCTCTTATATACTTTGATCCCGATGTTCATTGATCTTCCAGTCATTCCGACATAAACTTTTCCGCGCGTGCATGGTATATGGTATATTCCCTACATTGGAAGTGGGTCCCTTTTCTCCTTTGCCGATCTAAGACAGTCTTTGATCTTCCTTGTCGGTTTGAAAATCGTCTTTACGCCATGTTTGCGCAATATACAGCCGATTCTGTCCGTCACTCTGGGAATGTATGGCAGAAAGGCCGTACCCGACATTTCTTTTTCTGTACCCTTACTTCGCTGAGTGTTTGTCTGTGTTACACAGAAACATACATATATTGGCCTCATTGAATATATGATGTGGGGTCTTGCCCACTCGTCGCTAATAGGGTGCCTACGGGATGCAGCGTTCTCGGAATGCTATATAACAATTTCAAACAAATAAAAGCAGTAGTTTTATTTCCAGAAAGCAAACTGACAACACTTAACTTTCTTTTCCGCAAATGTTGCTAGCGAGAGGCGACGTGAAAACAGTGAATTTCTTGGTATACGCAGAATCCAAGAAGACACTTAATCTGACAGCATAGCACTAATCACGTTGCAGACTCGGGCTGATCATGTGCGGCCGAGGCTAGCAGGGGCTGCGTTTATATGCAGCTTTTGCAAGGGGCGTGTTCAGTGGCGCGGTCCGACTCCGCGCACCGCTGGCCGCCGTTACTTCACAGCCTTCTCTGGTCTTTCGATTCTCATCTTCGTTCCGGTGTTTGTGGTTACGCCAAAACCAATAAGTCCATACGCTCATGGAAGATAATGTTGTGGCTTCAACCTTCATTCCAAAACGTGTGAAGTTATCATTTCACGCAGCAAAAGACGAAGATAACCGGTTTTCTAAAAAAAAAAAAGGTTGGTACAATTGGCGTTCCAATCTTAGTTAAGCCTGAATGGCTGATAGTGCTCCTTATCAGTGCTTGGTTAAAAGTATTGTAGCCTCTGTCCCTCACATCTGTTCGTATCTAGGTGCTGTCCCAGCGATTCGAACATTCAGTTATAAAGTAAGTATTTCTTAGCATAGTAGGCATGGGTGTATTCAAAATGAGAGTCGGATATGTCGCACTTTCTAAATCAGAGACCTTCATTCTCTGACGGACGTCACGTCCTGGTCGTGTTTTTCTGCTGTTATTGCGAAATGGTCCTATTTTTCAGCCGTTTTGCCTAGAGCTGCCCAGTTTCTTTTGCTATTGAGTGTACATACTGCACTGCAGCTGAAAGCAGTACAGTATGACGACATATGGTTAATGTGTGGGGACGTGATTGGGACCCTCCCAGACTCACACTACTCACTGAGTGACTGAGTGTTGGCTGTCTATTTATTTGTAACTAGATGGTGTGAGTGCGAGTGTATGCAGAATAGTTAGATGAACCTCTGGCCATAGATTATATATAGTTGTGTGTGTATTTTTGTTTGTTTGTGGCGTCTCTCCTTCATCCACAGCGCGGTGAGTTCAGACAGGCAAACCTTGATTGTGTGTTAGCTGTGCGTGGGACTCTGTCGACTGCTGAGTCAGTTGTAGCTGCAGACACACTATGGGAGGGTGTTGTCTAACCCTGAGGCGCCAGAGTGGCCTCGCAGGTGAATAGGGGGCGACGTTTCTGACAGATACAAAAATTGTATCTAGTGATCGTGATACCAGTCGACGAAAATTAAACGTCATCCGCCGGCCGAAGTGAGCGAGCGGTTCTAGGCGCTTCAGACTGCAACCGCGCGACCGATACGGTCGCAGGTTCGAATCCTGCCTCGGGCATGGATGTGTGTGATGTCCTTAGGTTAGTCAGGTTTAAGTAGTTCTAAGTTCTAGGGGACTGATGACCTCAGATGTTAAGTCCCATAGTGCTCAGAGCCATTTGAACCTTTTTTTTTTTTTTTTTTTTTTTAAACGTCATCAGAAGCAGTAAAGGATACTTATGCAATTATTGTAACGCGCTCAACAAAGTTGTGTGAGTGACACTGAGGACGTTGCCGAATTGTGGGGTCTTAGAACGACCCTCTGCCGTTTTATTCAGGCGCATGTTAAGGTTTACTCTGGCGTGACTACGCCAGAGGAGGGCGCGAAACAGGAGGGCTGAAAAAGCGTAAGTACCCTTTACTGCTTTGGATGACGTTCAGATTTCGTCGAATGGCTCTGAACGATCCCTAGTGGCTTCAACCTGTACGTGAGAGCAGAAATTGCACTCTCCAAAGGGGTGCGATCACTGTCAGTTGGAATGCAACATCACAGCGTCCTTAAAGAAGCGATGAAATGCCCGCGGATGTAAGCAAAGTCAAAGGTCGTCAAGAACATCTTCCCGTTACTCATCGCGCTGCGATCTTTCGTTTTCAACTGCGAAGTGTGTGAGGGTCACTGCACAACGGAAAAGGGTGGTTTCATTGACGCTTTTTATGCCATCCCGTGAAGCCTTTTCACGTCGATTCTGAGTGACCGTATATCTGAAATGTTTTCCCTGGCCACCTGAAAGAAAACCGCGTGATTTTAAGGCTAGCTGCCGCGTTTCTGGTCTCTATCGCAGAGACATCAAAAGAAGAGGTGAAATCTGGGTAACATGGGTTGGGAAGATCTTCTCATCGTTTGACACGTCCACGGTGGTGTTGGGTAGAATTGTGGTGAAATTTGGTGCCAATGCGACATCATTAACTCGCCTTACAGCTCAAGTGAACTTCCGAGCTGTGGCCCGTCCTCCTCCTCCTCCTTCTTCATTTTTTTCAATGTGTCGATACCTTGCTGTTTGATGCGGCGCAGAGCTCGAGTGTAATGTCGCAGGGCGCCAAGCTTTTGCACCATTACACAAGAAGATTGTAGGCACTTTTGAGCCAAATTTTAAACCAATGCGGCGCAGTTGGAGACAATTACGTGATTTCAAAAAATGTGATCCTTGAACTTTGTTGCGCAGGGTATAATTGCATGAGTACGGTATTTACTCGAAATGAGACTCAAGATTTCTTTGAACGTTACAGCAACCATATTACGTTTGTCAGCATGGTCGGGAAAAAGCCAGCTATTGATTTGTTACGGCTTTTAATATTAACGAACGATTTCTCTTTGTAGAATAACACAGAACTGACTGCTTAGTACACCTGTCCAAACTATGGGTATAGATGAAACTTCCTGGCAGATTAAAACTGTGTGCCAGACCGAGACTCGAACTCGGGATCTTTGCCTTTCGCGGGCAAGTGCTCTCCCAACTGAGCTACCCAAGCACGACTCACGGCCCGTCCTCACAGCTTTACTTCTGCCAGTACCTCGTCTCCTACCTTCCAAACTTTACAGAAGTTCTCGTGCTAGGAAGTTTCATATCAGCGCACACTCCGCTGCAGAGTGAAAATCTCATTATGGGTATAGATATTTGCTTAACGGATGTGCTGAAAGATCTATTTCTAATTCATAATAGACGAAATCAGTGGATAGGCCTGTCTTTGTCCCCGCCCCCCTCCTCAACCCCTAACTGTCCATGAATGGGTTTGCTTGACCCACTAAAGAATACTTGGTCACCACTGGTCAGGGTGTACGAAAGAAAGACTGAAGTAACCATTTGTGATATACATTCATAAAAGTGGGTTAAGTAAGTTACCTCTTAATTGCAGAGCTATCTGCCTCCTTCCAACGTTGTCAGATTTTTTAGAACAGCGCAGGTAGTACTGGACGTTCAGGTCTCAGTGTTTGAGGTGCTTTACTTTCGCCAAAAGAGTGCATAGCTTCATGTTCTTTCATCCAAAAATCACTGCAAAAGCTCCAAAAAATAATATATCCTTAAGGGTTTTGTTACGAGACAAGAACAATTGATTTATTTGTGGCAGCCAAATACAGAACAGGCAATGAGGTTGCTGCAGCAGCAATTCATAAAATATAGATTTCGAAAGTAGTATATCTATGGGTCCTTTGGATCATTTTTACCGACCTTGAACCCTGGTGACATCACACATGATCATTGATGTTGGACACATGACTTCGACAATGATCCAGTCACGTGCATACGAGATATCATCAATGACCTTGAATGCATGGCGTCATCAAGTTGGGGAAATTTAACAATTAAAGATGGTTAGTGGAAGGAAATTTATTGACATGGATACCCGGTAATAGATAAAGTGCTGTACAATATCCAAAAAAATTGCAGTGGTTTTGTTTCCTTTCCCTTTAATGTAAATAATATTGCTATCTGAACTGTGACACTTCTCACAATAATATAAAATACACTTCCGTTTATACTTTGGGAGTGCATTGATTTTGGAAGGGTATTTCTAGAAAAGATTGTTTCTCACATCGACAGCATTGGCATTGTACACAGAAGGCCGCAGCGAGGTGCGCGCCTGGCAGCGTCTTTGAAACGAAACAGCTGACTGGCGCACAGCTAGGATTGTGCTTGGTGGCACACTGCGAAATACACTGACTACCGCCTCACCGGAAAAGTAACACAGCCTGTTGTGTACAAAAGTATCTGAATTTTGCGATTGCTCAAAAGTATTCCAACGATTTAAAATTTTCACAGATTGGCCCCACGTTCAAAAATTTTCTGAACGATATGTTGGATGTTTTAATAAAGCTCCTTTATTTATCATACTATGGATGTAGAATAATGATAAGGTGCTTGACAAACTAATGCCTGATGTCTCTATAAACCATCTTGAAAAATGTTTAGGGTCAGACTGTTTTTGCCAATGCACAAATGCCAATTCTTCCGGGAAGGCTTCGGCAAGAATGTAAACAGGTCTCTAGTCTCATTCTACACAGGTAACTACTGGTTCTGTGGTACCAGTATAGCCCTGGTGATAATAAGCTAGCTGTATAAGATAAACAGCATCTGCTTCCTTTAACTGAGGAAGCTCCAGCTTTTTTCTAAGGTTGCTGCTTTCCTGTCAATTTTGCTATGTTCAGTGTACTTCAAGGAAGCACAAATGCTTTACCGTTGTTTAATGACTGGCAATTATTACTGCAGAGTCTAATAACTGCTTCATGTTGTTAATGTATACCTTGATTCGTTCCATATGGCTGAAGGTTCTTCCTTTACAGTGTCAATTTAGACTGAGTAAGCACATATAGTTTATAGTCGTTTAACGTTTGGTAATTATAACTGCTGAGTCTAATAGCTGCTCCACGATATTAACATACGCCTTGACTTGTTCCACGTGGCTGGTGGTCCTTCTTTGACTGAGCTCAATTCAGCTTGAATAAAAACAAATTGTTTATAGTTGTTTAACGACTGGTAATTGTTACCACAGAGTCTAATTGAGACTTCATTTTGTTAATATATACCCTGAATAGCAGCATATGCCTGGAAGTATTTTTTCATAACAGGAAAATGATGAATCAGTGTGGAAGCTCTATTTTCTACAATCATGGCATAGAATATAAATCTGTCACATTTCATATGGACAGTTCCATTACTGGCTATGTTTAGGATGTTGGATAGCCTTTGTAACCGCTCAATGTCATTCAATACCATCATGACGACACCCCTCGATCGACGTTAGCACTCGTGGTGTCACTCGCCTTCATACATGGCAGTGGACGTTTGAAAATTCGTGACGCTAGCTCAATGGTCGTCAATTGATTTAAATGTTATTCCCGGCTGACTCTTAATTCAATTAATGTCACGGGGGTGAGGAGAAAGAATACATCCTGGTGATACCAGCATTATGTGTATTTAGATGTTCGATTAATCTGAATGGTTTGCAATGTTCCAGAGATTCTATTCGAACTCTATGGACCATTTTCGCAGATAAACATGCAAGTACGTAATGGATGTTCAGTTTCCCAATATAGTTCGTCGCACTCATACATTATACATCCGCCGTAAGGACAATTCCAAGTATTTACATTTTTTGTGTCCCACAATATTGGTTGGCTAAATATTATGACGATACGTTGTATACAACGTCCTTAGGTATTGTTTATCATGTAGTCAAGACTACGTAATGAAGCCAAAATCGTGGATAAAATTGAAATGTAGTTTGTTTATTAACACTTTTCTTTTCACTAACTAAATATGAAATATGAATCGGGATTGCAGGTGATGATCCTATCCTTCTTTTTAGTATTAGAATGGTCGATATCGTGTTCTGAATAACGCGTGTCATATAATGTCCAAATATCGACACGACCCAGGCTCTCAATTCGGCACTTAAATGTCTATTCTTCGCTCTCGAAATGTTTGATGTGATTGTCTTTCACACGCAGGGTTCAATTTAACGGTGTATGCGCTGTTTTTAGTATTTTAGGTTCCCGTTAATTAATATCTGGCAGTTAATAAGAGAACTATTTTTATGCTGGCGCGTTGTTTGTATCAGTTACCCCCGCAACCGCCCAAGGATAAGATTCTCTTAATGTTCCGCGCACACGCGTTTCACAATTTTATAAAATGCTATAGCTTTTCCGTTGCGTACAACTTTCGTGGGTTCCACAAACATAATAGTTTCCCAAGAGTATTTTTCCCAGCTAACACAAAGTTAATTCGAATTGTTGTCGGAATCATTTTCACTTCGCCCGACAATAAACGTCTCTGATCACTTCGTCACATGTAATGTATTTTAAACGTGCTTGAAGAGTCTTTAAATTATCTCCTTAAGGAATCGTACCACTTTTTCATCGACTAGCCCGATCGCGACAACTGAAGGTAGAGAGCTCAATAGTGTGTTACATGTTCTTTTATATGTATTAAAAAACAAACGCGCCCCTATATCTATCTGTCACGCTTGGTCTTTCCTACTTTGCTTTTTATTACTTTTCATTATATTGCTTCTTAGTAATACTGTGCAGTTATTAAAGTTTCGTATTACTTTCCCCTTTTAATTCTTCCAAAATATTACTTATCCCCCATTTTAATTAATATGATGCTAATTGACACGCCTGCCCGCATAGTACCGTTATACCTTTCTCTTTAGAAATCGACGAACTGAGACATCAGCAGTGCTCAACCACAAAAAAAAAAAAAAAAAAATGCAGTCGAAGAGCCAAAAATTACTGTTTAGTATTAAATTGCTCCTCGTGCGATCTGAGATCAGTCCCATAACGGATTAGGCAGAATTGTTGCTAAATAAAAACAAAAGAAAAGAGTGCAACCTCGTTATTTTAAACAATTAAACATAAACACAATTAGCATAATCCAAGAGAGAAGTATGCTAGTACCTCGTAAGCCATCATTGCATTTCGTCGTCTGAATTGAGAACTGCTGGAGGCAGATTATTTACCTACATTAATAAGGCGTAAAAAAGAAAAAAGAAAAGTCCTATCACAGGGGCACAGTCTTCTCGCAATATAAATGGAATATTAGAAAAATTGGATGTGCTGTGTACACTAAACAGATACCGGAACGTCCAAAATAATATAATTGTAATGTTCAAGAGCAGACACACCCAACTAACTTTACTAAGTGCGTCACCAGAGCATCAATATGTATCATGGGAAAGAGAAGGTAAGGCAGTAGTTATGGAACGCAGGGAGCCACGTAGAAGGTAGGAGCTACAATTAATTCTCAGCCTCCTTAATGTATAAGCCAAAGTTAAACGCCCTCTCAAAAATAACAAGAGGAAGACGTGGAGAGACCCAGTAAACACACAGGCCTAATGACCACAGTCTGGAACAAAATAAAGAAATTACGTCGACCTAAAAACGGAGAGAATAATTCCTGTCTTTAGCCCAGAAACTTGCTGGAGTAAACCACTCAGCCACACTGGACACACTAAACATCGTAGGGAACAGTGACGACCAACTGCAACATTATTTAAATAAAAAATTCATTGTTGCAGAAATCGTCAGGGCAACAGCACGAGATAAGAGCACAGCGCGTTGGCCAAATGATGTTCCCTTACCATCGATAGAATTAAGCGAGATTCCAAATAATAAATGATGTCTTGTGTAGGGAAGTAGATACATCAGAAATGAAATCAACATGTCTTGTTACACAGCTTAAGGCACGTAAGTCACCAGATGTTACATCTCCATACGGGTTTGTTGCATTTCTGTGTGCATAAGATTTTAGAACAAAAACTGGAACATATGTTACAATGGCGGCTGGAAAGGCAGAACACCATTCCTAAGGGTCAAATAGATTTCAGAAGAGGACAGGGCACAAAAAGCTTTGGCAGGGATCGAGACCAGCACTCAGCTCAATTTTAGCGACAGTAAACAGCAAACGAAATACGTCAGCATGGCCAGGACTAAACCTAACATTCGTAATGCATTTGCAATTTACCATCAAAACGTACGAAGCTCATTAAATACGAAAATTGAGCTCTTCACCTTACTACATAAAACAGAAATACCTACGAGTTCTGCATGATGGTATATCATTTGGAAGCCAAAGAAATTGAATAGATGCACCTAGATGGGTTCAAGTTGCTATTACATTTACGTAACAGTAATTTAAGGATAAAGAGAGTATATATATATATATATATATATATATATATATATATATATATATATATATATATATATATATATGAACAGTGCAATAAAGTCGCTCTCCATAAGCTCAATTTCACTGATGAAAAACAAAATCGCAACAGCAAAGTAATTAATAATGATTTTTTTAATACATTTGTCTTAGTAACATATTTAAGTGATCGCATAAAAAGTTCTCGGTTTACTTGCCACGTCAAATTTGGATAAAATCCCGAGCTTGAGGCAATGAGGCACTGCAGCAGTTTGTTGATCATTTGAATGGTATACACTAGAACATAAGATTTACAGTGGAGGTGGAAAAGATGTGCTAGTGGAGCGGAGCGAAAATCAGATGGACGTATCGGACATTATGTGTACAGAAAACCGACGCATACAGATTTATATCTAAAGGCGCGTAGTTTTCGCCACCCAGCTCAGAAGAGAGCAATGCTGAATACTTTGGTAGACAGAGCAAGGACTATTTCGGACAAGAATCATCTCGGCTCCGAGATGAACCATCTGACGACGGTACTCAGAAAAATGGATGTTCTGATCGTGATATCAGATCTACTTTAGCGAAGAAATCTAGGAAGGACGCTGTTCGAACAGATCAAGAGGACCAGCACATCGGGCTGCTACCATTCTGCGATGCAACGACCAGCAAGACCGGTAGAGTCCTGAGCCAGCAGGGAATCAGACCAGTCTTCCGGTCACCCAGGAAGGTTAAGGAAATGTTGTGACCCGTGAAAGACAATCTCGGCCTGAGAGTACCAGGAATTTACAGCATTCCTTGCGAGTGTGGCAAAAACAGTGTGGGCCAGTCTATAATAACTGTGGCCGATCGCTGTGTGGAGCATCAGCATCACCTGTATGAGTCCTTGTTCTCCGTTGGCTCCTTCCCCCCTCCCCCCACTTTCGTTTTTCGTCTCCTGCCCCCTTTTCTCTCCCATCATCTGTCCAGGTTCCCCTCATCTGCCCTTGGCTGTAGTGTGTCATATTTGTGCCAACTTTTTAGTGCAGTGTGCAAATGAGTGTTCAGTGTTGTGCGTCTTTTCCAAAGTGTTGTGAACAGAAATCATGCTGTCGCTGGGTGTGATTTTTATATCTCTTGTGTACAGAAACCGGACTGTTGCAGTGTTTTTTTAATTGTCTGTCTATTATTTTACCTATCTGCTTCCTGTGTATTTTATTAGCATTGCCAACCCTTTGTTTTATGTTTTAAGTTTCACAATTTTCCGCCATTTTACCATTTATGTCACTGATTTTATGGCCTGCAAATATTATTTATTATTCTCTTTTTTTAACAACAATTCTGTAGGCTGAAGACCCGTGTACTAAGCTGCTGTAATTGTATTATTGAACTGAATAGCTATTTGAGTGCAGTGGTTATAGAGGGTACTAATAAGACTTAGCAGAAACAAATGAGAAGCCATTTTTTAGTTTATAAAGCCTTTATTCCTGCTACATAGGAAGAAAGAAGATTAGTTAGTTTACAATAGTATTTCTAGTATATTACACAAACTGAGGCTGCTGTACTTGTAAACAACAATCTCAGTTTCCTTCTGCCTATACACCAGTAATGTAATATTCTGAAGAGCCAGAGAAACTTGTACACCTGCCCTATATCGTGTAGAGCCTCTGTGAACACGTAGAAGTGTCTAACACGACGTGGCATGGACTCCATTAATGTCTTAAGTAGTGCTGGAGGGAATTGACGCCATGAATCCTGCAGGGTTGTCCATGACTCCTGAAGAGTATGAAGGCGTGGAGATCTCTTCTGAACAGCACGTTGCAAGGCATTCCAGATATGCTCAATAATGTTCATGTCCGGGAGTTTGGTGGGCAGCGAAAGTGTTTAAACTGAGAAGAGTGTTCCTGGAGCTACTCTGTAGCAATGCTGGACGTGTCGGGTGTCGCATTGTCCTGTTCGAACTACCCAAGTCGGAATGCCCAATGGATATGCAGGTGATCAGACAGGATGTTTACGTACGTGTCACCCGTCAGGATCCTATCTAGACGTATCAGGGGTCCCATATCACTCCAAATGCATATGCTCCACACCATTGCAGAGCATGCACCAGCTTAAACAGTCCCCTGCTGACATGCACGGTCCATGGATTCGTGAGGTAGTCTCCATACCCAAACACGTCCATCCGTTCGATGCAATTTGAAATAAGACTCGTCCGAGCAGACAACATGTTTCCAGTCATCAACAGTCCATCGCCGGTGTTGACGGGCCCAGGAGAGGCGTAAAGCTTCGTGTCGTGCAGTCATGAAGAGTACACGAGGGGGCCTTTTGCTCCAAAAGCCCATATCGATGATGTTTCGTTGAATGTTTCGCAAGCTGACATTTGTTGATGGTCCAGCATTGAAATCTGCAGCAATTTGCGGAAGGGTTGCGCTTCTGTTATGTTGAACGATTCTCTTCGGTCGTCGTTGGTCCCGTTCTTGCAGGGTCTTTTTCCGGCTGCAGCGATGTCGGATTCCTGATATTCACGGTACACTCGCGAAATGGCCGTATGGGATAATCCCCACTTGATCGCTACCTCAGAGTTTCTATGTGTCATCGCTTTTGCGCCGACTACAACATCACGTTCAGACTCGCTTAAATCTTGATAACCTGCCATTTTAGCAGCAGTAACAGATCTAACAACTGCGCCAGACACTTGTTGTCTTATATAGACGTCGCCGACCGCTGCGCCGTATTCTGCCTATTCATATATCTCTGTATTTGAATACTCATGCCTATAGCAGTTTCTTTGGCGTTTCAGTGTATTATCACAGAGGACCTACATAACATCGTCCAACAGGACGTTCAGACATTACTGTATTCCGTCGATCTATAAAATTATGTGACTTGTGGCATTTTAAAGGAGTGCTACCAGAAAATGGATGCAGCTACGACAAATGTTGTAATTTAATTCCTCAAATACTTTTATTATATTTCTGACAGCGTGGGGCCATTTTCATACCAATCTCACAACAATGCCATTTAAACTAGAATTCGTGTTGTATTTCCTGAACAATCTTTAAAAATAAGCGATAATGCAGGTTATTCGTTTCCAATTCCTAACCATTTACAGTATGTATAATTGACATTGCTTCTGAGCCATATGCAGATACTTGTATTGATTTTTTTGCTTGCAGAACTTCTTTGCGTTTAGTTACCTAGCTACGGCTTCTTTTGCATCACATCAGGTGGCGGCCTAGCAGCGCCTCTAGTAGGATTTAAGTGCATGTGCAGCTCACAGTAGATGTCTGCTAGGGTTTGACTATCAGTGAAGGAGTCTGCGTGGGTCACAGCCTAAACTTGATAGCTGTGCAGGTCCGCTCGCCGCATTTGCCTGGTGGATGTTCTACTTTGGGGAGTTTGCTTATACATACCGGATGGTCGTCTATTCCCTCTGCCTTTGCAGCAGTGAGTCATATTTTGGAGTTCGATTACGCGTGTTTCTTGCTGCCTTGAATGGCAGACATGGCCACATACGCCGTATTTAAATATCCAATACCTGATGCAGGAATCAATGGGAAGCACCATGTCTTGTGTGCGATAAAGTGTTCGCTGCAGCTCGTTAAAACCCCTGTGCTTCTTCTACTGAGTTTCGTTTAGTGGTTTTACCGTAATCTGGTTAGGCTTATACTAACGGCGATTATTTTGGCCATTTCCAGTGTGTGTTTTGAATCTGTACTGAATCAAACAATCGTTTCGGGTGCCGGCCTAGCTCAAGCTAGTTACTGTGTGTTAACTGATCCACGGTTTTCAGCCTCTTTATTTGCTTTGAATTTGTTCTTGGTTTTCTTGAGAATAATTGTTTGTGCTTGTTGGTTTTCCGATGTCCCATTTCTTATTTTAAAAGAAATGTAGATGTCACATATTCTGCTGTCTTCAAAACTTTTTAAAAGTTGTTTGGAAGTGTTATTCGTATTGTGTTATTGTAATATTGATTTTCAAGTAGCCAAAATAATTGCTAAATCCATTGCATGCCACTTTGGGAGTTTTTTTAATGTTTATCAAGTTCAAGGGTTTTGATTTTTTATAAATGAAGTAGGAAATTCTCTGAAATACTCAAAGGACAGAAATTTAAAATTTTGCTAACTTACTGTGGTGTATTGTGATGATCCATTGAGTTTGATTGTTTGTCATTGTTTATATTAAATTTGGCCTCCATGGCAAATAAATATTGTTCATTATCGTTTATATTAAATTTGTCCTCTGTGACAAATGAGTATGTTCGGTACTTTATTACACCCAGATCAAAGCTCTCTCCCATTTAAGTGCTAGCAGAGCGTGGTTCTAATAGTGTGCTGATGTTATAATTAAATTAAGGATTTTTGATAAAGAATAAGGTTGCCTAGTGCAGGCAAAGTGTAATATTTGTTTTGTTCATTTCAGGTGGCTGCAACGATGGAATCCGCACTGGACGGGCGAGCTGTGCTGGCGATATCCGACGTGACTAAAAACCAACTCCAATACGAGCTCAAAGTATGTGGTCTAAAAGTAAAAGGCAGCACAGATGAGTTAAGTCTACACTTGCGCATAGTGTACGGTAGTTTGCTGCGCTGTCTGTCGTGGAAGTGAAAGCTGAGTTATGTCTGGGAACTGTACCTTCACATTCAATGGTGCTTAGGAGTCAGGCACATGTGTGTTCATGCCTCAGGATTCAAGTACGGTAAAATTCTACTCTAAATGGGCGCCTCTGTTTGAAGAACTTCACAGTAAAAATCATTGACTTACAGCTCAATGCCAGTTTGGTGAGCCGGCAAGATGCCTCTGGCCAGGATAAAGATGATGATCCTCTTCCTGATCCAACTACAGTATTTACAGTGCGGGGTTTGGAACCTTTGGATCGAATTGTACGAAAAGGAGGGAAGTTGGAAATTGTACAACAAATTAACTAATTCGCTTTTGCCTATAGTACAGAGAATTGATAAGTTATCAATAGATATTAGTAAGGAAACTGTTTATCTTTTGTGGTGAACCGTTTGTTTGCAGAATCAGGCCAAAGTTCCACAAATTACCAGTTCAGTCATATTTCAAATTATTTAGCCGTTAACCTGTGGTAAATTGAGCAGCACTGTAGATGAGGCCTTTTATTAGCAGTTTGCGATAAACATTTCTATCATGTTCAAAACCATAGCGAGCTACTCGTCGGATATACTAAGGATGTTCGCTTACCCATGACACTTCTTTCCTTTAGAGTTACCGAAATTGAGGCAGTAAATAATATTCTAAAAGGTATGCATCGAGAACCTGCCGGTTTAGCCGAGCGCGCTGCTTCCTGGACTCGGGTAGGCGCGCCGGCCTCGGATCGAATCCACCCGGCGGATTAGCGACGAGGGCCGGTGTGCCGGCCACCCTGGATGTGGTTTTTAGGCGGTTTTCCACATCCCCCTAGGTGAATACCGGGCTGCTCCCCACGTCCCGCCTCAGTTACACGGCTCTCAGACATATGAACACTTCCGCTCTATTCATTGGATTCCACTAGTGAGGCAGTTGGGGTACACTAATTCCTTCCGGGGGGGTACGGGGTGGCGGCAGGACGAGCATACGGCCACCCCTTCAACTAACATTGCCACATCCGATTAACCATGCTGACCCTTCGTATCCGCGGGAAAAACGGCACAAGCAAATGAAAGAAAGAAAGAAGGTATGCATCCAGAAGATCGATGACATATTCGCTTCACAAATAAACCACAAACTTTTACTAAGTTCGATAAAGTAGTGGCGAGTATAAGAAACCTTTGATTTAGCGACAACACTTGTGACATTCATGATTTTATGTTGGAGTCCTTTGCGGCTAAAAACATACCTCCTGATAATAAATATAAACAGCTAGCATTTGATAGCACAATATGTTTTCGGTGTGATCAGTCAGGTTATGGAGTGCAAGATTGTTCTGTACTCTGAGACAGGGTAAAATGGAGCTGACGCCATAGGGTGGCGGCTCATGGTAAGAAGTGCCGGGGGCCACTCAATGGATATAATAAAGGCTTTTTCTAGCTCAAATTACCATTTCGTTTTGCTGTTTTAAACCATGAGCCAATATGTGGTTACTTGACTCGGGTAGGGACACCTCCCTGCTCGATTATCAGTGATATGACAAGCATCTTCACATTTGTAGACTTCCTCCTTTACAAAAACTAATCAAGCAATGTCGTACAGTCAATGGTGAGTTGTTGCCTGTGTTGTACGAGATCAGTGTCGTGTCTGATACGTTTTACTGTTGTCAAATGTCAGTCGAATGATGTCTTGTTTGCGTTGTGATTTTTACTGAAGACTTGACGGGGAATTTCAGATCACGCAAGTTGACAGTGGTACGTGGGACACATGCTCAAGGATACTTCAACTCAATAAAGACAAGGAAATAATTACCAATCAAACACAAACTCTGGCTTGTAATTTCCAACAGATTTTATTTAACAATAGCATGACAACAGCAATCTACTGCTACCCCAGAATAATATTCATAATTGCCCTAGAACTTGAAACATTACTAAACAGACAAGATGTCTACGGGTGTCAAAGCCCACCCCAAACAATGAATACTTTTAAAACCCTCTTTACGTAAATCTTAAGAACCATACAAACTGTAAATGGTTTACTTTGAAAAACTCCCTTAGAAGCAGGACACCCTTTTACGTTATAATAGCAGAAACAACTTACAATTTCTCTTTCTGAATAAGATATTAAAAACCCAGTACAATGAAAGGCATCTTTCAGGTATTACAAAATTTCAGCGACAAATAGTGGCACATCAGAGGTGCGCGGAAGCTACACCTCAGATCGAGCCTAAATGAAAGCTGAAAAGAGTGCTGAAGAAATAAAGTTGGACACCTCGGCGTCACCAGGTGCAAATAACTCAAATTCGTCGAATAACTCGAGTCTACTGACAAACACAGCGACCGCCCTATATGTTATAATTCGAACTGCCGCCACCAAGGCGTAGCCCCCCCCCCCCCCCCCCCCCCCCCGTTTAAAGACACGGACGACACGCACCACTGATTGTATCACTGAAACAACAACATAAAGCCACACAGCAACTGGGCGGTATCCAGAGAAAGACAATCCTTAAAACATTAGAAAAATTCCAAAACACTAATATAGCCACAAGGGACACACAAGCCATTCACATTCAGAATTAACCAGTTTAAATATCTGCACTACTTCTGATTAATAATCTGTGCAGACAGGCTTATTACTGCCAGAACAGGAAGTGATAATATACTAAAAACTAGATGGTCATAATACTAAATCACGCCCTCGTAACTTAACTCATAACACATCCCCAGAGCCGATTAGTCATATATATTCCATAAACACACACTCAATAATTACCACAAGACATGACTGTAGCACACAATAAATTTTTCATCATTAAGCCCCCATTCGTTTACCTCTGAACACATTACCTAAGTAACAGCAGACAGCCAGAAAATCGTACCTGTGGTTATTTAGGAGTACACAGACACGCAGTCCGCAGCTCGTGGTCGTGCGGTAGCGTTCTCGCTTCCCACGCCCGGGTACCCGGGTTCGATTCCCGGCGGGGTCAGGGATTTTCTCTGCCTCGTGATGACTGGGTGTTCTGTGCTGTCCTTGGTTATTTAGGTTTAAGTAGTTCTAAGTTCTAGGGGACTGATGACCATAGATGTTAAGTCCCATAGTGCTCAGAGCCAATAAACCAACAAACCAACAGACACGCACTTAGATATACACTCCTTGCCCGTATCTCAAGTGCGACCAAAACAGGCAAATCTCATTCACACAGGTAACCACTGTTCAATAAGTTGTGTACCAGTGGTCAATACGAAACAGATAACATGGGCGTCCAAACACAGGCAGAGCGGTTAACGTTTGATGCTGTAGCGTATCCGGTTGCAGGCTGCTACATTCCAAAGCCATTTTCACATCGTTTAGCAGCACAGACGAGACCATCGGCCTCTCATTAGACGCACAGCCCTCTCCCCATAGCGTCTTGCGCTTAAATAGCCTTAAAGCGACCAAAGAGTCGATTCCAGATATCTTAAATGAACACAGAGAAGCGACATCCTTCCGGATGCCATGAAGGGTACAGGGTGCACCCATCTGCAGGTGGTCGCTCATGTCGGCACCAATGATGTGTGTCGCTATGGATCGGAGGAAATCCTCTCTGGCTTCCGGCGGCTATCTGATTTGGTGAAGACTGCCAGTCTCGCTAGCGGGATGAAAGCAGAGTTCACCATCTGCAGCACTGACTTTTGGTACAGAGCCGAGTGGAGGGTCTGAATCACAGGCTGAGACGGTTCTGCGACCGTGTGGGCTAAAGATTCCTCGACTTTCGCCATAGGGTGATGGGGTTTCGGGTTCCGCTGAATAGGTCAGGAGTCCACTACACGCAGCAAGCGGCTACACGGGTAGCAGGGGTTGTGTGGCGTGGACTGGGCGGTATTTTAGGTTAGACGGCCTCGGACAAGTACAGAAAGGGCAACAGCCTCAAAGGGTGCGGGGCCAAGTCAGGACATGCGGGGAACAAGCAGCATTTGGTATTGTAATTGTAAACTGTCGAAGCTGCATTGGTAAAGTACCGGAACTTCAAGCGCTGATAGAAAGCACCGAAGCTGAAATCGTTATAGGTACAGAAAGCTGGCTGAAGCCAGAGATAAATTCAGCCGTAATTTATACAAAGGCACAGACGGTGTTTAGAAAGTATAGATTGCATGCAACCGGTGGTGGCGTGTTTGTCGCTGTTAGTAGTAGTTTATCCTGTAGTGAAGTAGAAGAGGATAGTTCCTGTGAAATATTATGGGTGGAGGTTAAACTCAACAACCGAGCTAGGTTAAGAATTGGCTCCTCTTACCGACCTCCCGACTCAGCAGCATTAGTGGCAGAACAACTGAGAGAAAGATGGAACACATTGCACATAAATTTTCTCAGCATATTATAGTCTTAGGTCGAGATTTCAATTTACCGGATATAGACTGGGACACTCAGATGTTTAGGACGGGTGGTAGGGACAGAGCATCGAGGGACATTATACTGAGTGCACTATCCGAAAATTACCTCGAGCAATTAAACAGAGAAACGACTCGTGGAGATAACATCTTGGACCTACTGATAACAAACAGACCCGAACTTTTCGATTCTGTAAGTGCAGATCAGGGAATCAGTGATCATAAGGCCGTTGCAGCATTCCTGAATATGGAAGTTAATACGAATATAAAAAAAGGGAGGAAGGTTTATCTGTTTAGCAAGAGTAATAGAAGGCAGATTTCAGACTACCTAACAGATCTAAACGAAAATTTCTGTTCCGACACTGACAATGTTCAGTGTTTATGGAAAAAGTTTAAGGCAATTGTAAAATGCGTTTTAGACAGGTACGTGCCGAGTAAAACGGAGAAGGACGGGAAAAACCCACCGTGGTTCAACAACAAAGTTAGGAAACTACTGCGAAAGGAAAGACAGCTTCACTCCAAGTTTAAACGCAGCCAAATCCTCTCAGACAAACAGAACCTAAACGATGTCAAAGTTAGCGTAAGGAGGGCAATGGGTGAAGAGTTCAGTGAATTCGAAAGTAAAATTCTATGTACCGACTTGACAGAAAATCCTAGGAAGTTCTGGTCTTACGTTAAATCAGTAAGTGGCTCGAAACAGCATATCCAGACACTCCGGGATGATAGTGGCACTAAAACAGAGGATGACACGCGTAAAGCTGAAATACTAAACACCTTTTTCCAAAGCTGTTTCACAGAGGCAGACCGCACTGCAGTTCCTTCTCTAAATTCTCGCACAAACAAAAAAATGGGTGACATCGAAATAAGTGTCCAAGGAATAGAAAAGCAACTGGAATCACTCAACAGAGGAACGTCCACTGGACCTGACGGGATACCAATTCGTTTCTACACAGAAAACGCGAAAGGCCCCCCTTCTAACAGCCGTGTACCGCAGGTCTCTAGAGGAACGGAAGGTTCCAAATGATTAGAAAAGAGCACAGCTAGTCCCAGTCTTCAAGAAGGGTCGTTGGGCAGATGCGCAAAACTATAGACCTATATCTCTGACGTCGATCTGTTGTAGAATTTTAGAACATGTTTTTTGCTCGAGTATCATGTCGTTTTTGGAAACCCAGAATCTAATCTGTAGGAATCAACATGGATTCTGGAAACAACGATCGTGTGAGACCCAACTCGCTTTATTTGTTCATGAGACCCAGAAAATATTGGGTACAGGCTCCCAGGTAGATGCTATTTTCCCTGACTTCCGGAAGGCGTTCGATACAGTTCCGCACTGTCGCGTGATAAACAAAGTAAGAGACTACGGAATATCAGACCAGCTGTGTGGCTGGATTGAAGAGTTTTTAGCAAACAGAACACAGCATGTTGTTATCAATGGAGAGACATCTACAGACGTTAAAGTAACCTCTGGCGTGCCACAGGGGAGTGTTATGGGACCATTGCTTTTCAAAATATATATAAATGACCTAGTAGATGGTGTCGGAAGTTCCATGCGGCTTTTCGCGGATGATGCTGTAGTATACAGAGAAGTTGCAGCATTAGAAAATTGTAGCGAAATGCAGGAAGATCTGCAGCGGATAGGCACTTGGTGCAGGGAGTGGCAGCTGACCCTTAACATGGACACAAGTAATATGTAATGTATTCCGAATACATAGAAAGAAGGATCCTTTATTGTATGATTATATGATAGCGGAACAAACACTGGTAGCAGTTACTTCCGTAAAATATCTAGGCGTATGCATGCGTAACGATTTGAAGTGGAATGATCGTATAAAATTAATTGTTGGTAAGGCGGGTACCAGGTTGTGAATCATTGGGAGAGTCCTTCGAGAATGTAGACCATCAACAAAGGAGGTGGCTTACAAAACACTCGTTTGACCTATACTTGAGTATTGCTCATCAGTGTGGGATCCGTACCAGATCGGGTGACGGAGGAGGTAGAGAAGATCCAAAGAAGAGCGGCGCGTTTCGTCACAGGGTTATTTGGTAACCGTGATAGCGTAACGGAGATGTTTAGCAAACTCAAGTGGCAGACTCTGCAAGAGAGGCGCTCTGCATAGCGGTGTAGCTTGCTCGCCAGGTTTCGAGAGGGTGCGTTTCTGGATGGCGTATCGAATATAATGCTGCCCCCTACTTATATCTCCCGAGGAGAGCACGAATGTAAAATTAGAGAGATTCGAGCGCCCACGGAGACTTTCAGACAGTCGTTCTTCCCGCGAACCATACGCGACTGCAACAGAAAAGGGAAGTAATAACAGTGGCACGTAAAGTGCCCTCCGCCACACACCGTTGGGTGGTTTGCGGAGTATAAATGTAGATGTAGATGTAGATACTTTTGTACAAAGAAATCCAACTTTTCAGGATTGTAGATATTTGTCAAGTCATTGATTAAGGAATGAAAAATTTCACACTTTCAGCTTATATATTCTAAAACATTTCATTGGATCGATTGACAAAATTTACAATAATTAATTCACAAAATTTAAATTCATATAAAACGTGACTACTCTTTACAACATCTACAACTGAACTTGATTGTTTCCTACAAAAAGTAAAACCTAACTCTTTCTATAACATCTAAGATGGAACCTTATCTTCAAGTAATTCAAATAAAAATTTTATAAAAATAATTAAATTAAGAAAAATTCCAATAATTTCTACCACTCTTCTCGTCAACTACGCAAGAGAACAAAGACTACGTATAAATACAAAGAAATTAATTATTTACATCTCTGGTAAAGATATTATTTGAATCAACTGATATATTTAACGAAAGTTAGAGAAAATAAATTGTTATATTTACGTGTTAAAACTATAAATTATCCTAGTCACATAAAATATAAATTGTCGTGCATGAACTAATGAAATTTATTAATAATGGTTTCACATGATACCAATACTCATCACCACTGGAGGGTTCAAAATGTGTATAAGGCATGATCACATCACCAGGATTTGAAGAATACAGTGTGCAAGTGAATGCATGGATGAATTAGCTCTGTATACATGGACACCTTCAGCGTTTATAACAATGTGGTGATTCCTGTATTAGCTACAAAATTTCAAAATCTTGGTACCCTGTTTACGTCCTCGAAGCTTCACTGAGAAGAAAGGTCATCACCACATTCAAATTTCTCTTATTTTACTATGATGATCATTCCTTCATTTGTTAGTGAGTGCCCATAAAATATTTTCACACTCTGAGGAGGAAGTTGTGATTGAAATTACACGAGAAGACTCTGCAGAAACGAACAGCGCTTTGTCATTAATGATTGCCACGCCAATTCATGTATCACATCCTTGGCACTCTCTCCCCTATTTCGAAAAACGAGCTGTCCTTCTTTGAACTTTCGTGATGCCCTCTGTCAACCCTATCTGGCGCGGATCTCAGACTGCATAGCAGTACTCCGGAAAGGGATGGATAGGCTTGATATAAGCAGTCTATTTAGTAGACCTGTTGCATTTTCTACGTATTCTGCCAATAAATCGCAGTCTTTGGTTGGATTTTTCCACAACATTATCTACGTGGTTGTCCGAATATAAGTTATTCGTAATTGTAATTCCTTTAGATTTGTTTGATTTATCGTGTAAGCGAAGTTTACCGGACACCTTTTAGTTCTCATGTGGATGAATTCACAATTTTCCTTATTTAGAAACAATTTCCACTTTTCTTACAATAGTGATATCTTGTCGCAATCATTTTTCAATTTCTTTTGATCATCTGATGACTTTGTAAGACGGAAAATGATAGCATCAACCGAAAACAATCTAAGAGGGCTGCTTAGATTGTCTTCTAAATCTTATATGTAGATCAGAAACAGCAGAGGGCCCATAACACTTTATTGGGAACGCCAGATATTACTTCTGATTTACTCGATGACTTTCCGTCAGTTACTACGAACTGTGACCCTTCTGACAGGAAATCACGAATCCAGTCGCACAACTGGCATGCAGTTTTATTAGTAGTCGCTTGTGAGGAATGGTGTCAAAAGCCTTCTGAAAATCTAAAAATATAGAATCAATTTGACATCCCCTGTGATAGCACTCATTACTTTCTGAGAATAACGAGCCAGTTGTGTTTCACAAGAACGATATTTTCTGAATCCATATTTATTGTTTGTCAGTAAATCGTTTTCTTCGGGGGTAACTCGAAATGTTCGAACACAGAATATGTTCCAGAATTCTACTCCAAATCACCGTTAGAGATATGGGTCTGTAACTCAGCAGATTATTCCTATTTCCTTTCTTGAGTATTGGTGTGACTTGTGCATCTTTCCAGTCCTTGGGTACGGATCTTTCGAAAAGCGAGCGGTTGCATATAATTGCGAAGTATGGTGCTACTGTGTCTGAAGCTGCTTCACTACACCGAGTATATCTGCTTCTATGTTACTCATGTTGGAAAAAAAGAAAGAAAAAAAAGGTTCAAATGGCTCTGAGCACTATGGGACTTAACTTCTCAGGTCATCAGTCCTAGAACTTATAACTACTTAAAGCTAACTTACCTAAGGAAATCACGCACATCCATGCCCGAGGCAGGATTCGAACCTGCGACCGCCTCATGTTGGCAGTTGTTCTGGTTGTGGTAAGGACTTTCGGGACCAAACTGCTGAGGTTATCGGTCCCTAAGCCTACACACTACTTAACCTACAACACACACACCCATGCCCGAGGGAGGACTCGAACCTCCGACGAGGAAAGGGCCGTGCGGACCGTGACAAGACGCCCCAGACCGCGTGGCTACACCGCGCGGTGCAGTTGTTCTTGATTCGCATTCTGGAATATTTACTTTGTCTCCTTTTGTGAGGGAATTTTGGAAAACCGTCTTCAGTATCTGTGTTAGTGGCACTGTTATCAAAATCATCACCAGTGAAGGTATTATTGCGTTTTGCCACTGGTGTAATTTACGTACGAGTAGAATCCCTTTAAATTTTCTGCTTGATTTGGAGACAGAGTTTCGTTATGGAAACTATTAAAAGCATCTCTTCGCACTAAAATTTCGAGTTTATGTTCAGCTTCGCCAAACTTGGGGGCTTTGCGTTCTTTAAAACGTGTCAAGCTTATTTCGTTACTTCTGCAACAGTGTTCTGACATGTTTTGTGTACCATCTCTTACTACACTCCTGGAAATGGAAAAAAGAACACATTGACACCGGTGTGTCAGACCCACCATACTTGCTCCGGACACTGCGAGAGGGCTGTACAACCAATGATCACACGCACGGCACAGCGGACACACCAGGAACCGCGGTGTTGGCCGTCGAATGGCGCTAGCTGCGCAGCATTTGTGCACCGCCGCCGTCAGTGTCAGCCAGTTTGCCGTGGAATACGGAGCTCCATCGCAGTCTTTAACACTGGTAGCATGCCGCGACAGCGTGGACGTGAACCGTATGTGCAGTTAACGGACTTTGAGCGAGGGAGTATAGTGGGCATGCGGGAGGCCGGGTGGACGTACCGCCGAATTGCTCAGCACGTGGGGCGTGAGGTCTCCACAGTACATCGATGTTGTCACCAGTGGTCGGCGGAAGGTGCACGTGCCCGTCGACCTGGGACCGGACAGCAGCGACGCACGGGTGCACGCCAAGACCGTAGGATCCTACGCAGTGCCGTAGGGGACCGCACCGCCACTTCCCAGCAAATTAGGGACACTGTTGCTCCTGGGGTATCGGCGAGGACCATTCGCAACCGTCTCCATGAAGCTGGGCTACGGTCCCGCACACCGTTAGGCCGTCTTCCGCTCACGCCCCAACATCGTGCAGCCCGCCTCCAGTGTTGTCGCAACAGGCATGAATGGAGGGACGAATGGAGACGTGTCGTCTTCAGCGATGAGAGTCGCTTCTGCCTTGGTGCCAATGATGGTCGTATGCGTGTTTGGCGCCGTGCAGGTGAGCGCCACAATCAGGACTGCATACGACCGAGGCACACAGGGCCAACACCCGGCATCATGGTGTGGGGAGCGATCTCCTACACTGGCCGTACACCTCTGGTGATCGTCGAGGGGACACTGAATAGTGCACAGTACATCCAAACCGTCATTGAACCCATCGTTCTACCATTCCTAGACCGGGAATGGAACTTGCTGTTCCAACAGGACAATGCACGTCCGCATGTATCCCGTGCCACCCAACGTGCTCTAGAAGGTATAAGTCAACTACCCTGGCCAGCAAGATCTCCGGATCTGTCCCCCATTGAGCATGTTTGGGACTGGATGAAGCGTCGTCTCACGCGGTCTGCACGTCCAGCACGAACGCTCGTCCAAGTGAGGCGCCAGGTGGAAATGGCATGGCAAGCCGTTCCACAGGACTACATCCAGCATCTCTACGATCGTCTCCATGGGAGAATAGCAGCCTGCATTGCTGCGAAAGGTGGATATACACTGTACTAGTGCCGACATTGTGCATGCTCTGTTGCCTGTGTCTATGTGCCTGTGGTTCTGTCAGTGTGATCATGTGATGTATCTGACCCCAGGAATGTGTCAATAAAGTTTCCCCTTCCTGGGACAATGAATTCACGGTGTTCGTATTTCAATTTCCAGGAGTGTAGTTTATTTGGTACAGACCTCTCAATTGCCGTCGATACCATTCCTTTGATTCCCAACCACAAATGATCTACGCTCACACAGGCAGATTGGAGGTAGTGGAGACTGTCTCTTAGGAAGGCTTCAAGCGAATTTTTTCTGCTTATTTAAACAGATGTAGTTTGCGTTTATTTTGGGTGGGTTTGGAAGTTACAGTATTTAGTCTCGCTACAACAACCTTGTTGCCACAAGTACATCGCAGAACCATCTGAACCTCTGATTCAGTCCCTCCACTCGGGTCTTTACCAAAGGACCACCGTCAGCTGTGTCAGCCATGCTGTAGACAGTGAGCTCCGCCTTCATCTCATAAGCAAGACTGGCAATCTTTACCACTTCAGCTAGCTGCCGAAACCAGAGAGCATCTCTCCTGTTGCAAAGAGACACACATTTTTAGTTCCGACTTGAGGTTGGGTGTTGCGCCCTGTGATCTTCATGGAATCCCGAAGTAGCCTTTCCAAACCTGAAATGAATCCTCCTGGTACGCACACTAGTGGAAACTAGATTCCTTTTCCTCCTTCTCAGCTATACCCCTAAGAGATATACGTGTTCTCTGTGAATGCCCAGACCTTGTTGGTAGATGCCTCCTCTGGAACAGGGCAAGCTATGCATTTGGTTGAGGGATTTCGTTAGCCATAGATTGCGCCCGAAACCTACCCGTCAGATGAACTGGGGAGGCTCTCCGACTGGGCCCCTCGGAAAGTCTTTTGCTGCCTGCCACACCTTGGAACGACCACCCACTCGACTAAGGGTGAGGAGTCAACTTCAGTGTGGACTGTATCCGGGGCGGCCACAGTATTGGACCGATCTGTGCACAAGTGGAACGCACTGGACGTTTTTCAAATCGCCCCTCACCGTGACGCTCATTGGCAACAGCCTCGACCATTGTGACCGAAACACCACCACCTGGAGTCTGTGAAAGGTCACCAACTTAGCTCGCAGCTGAACATAGTAATCACATTCCTTAACCATACCAAAGACGGGAAAACTGTACACTATAGAGTTATTAGAACGCTAGACTGTGCCTGGTAAGTACACAAACATGCAAGAAATTAAGAAACTAAACTAGTATCCACACAGACAACTGGCAATAAGTCACTCCTGTTTGAAGCTCGTTAATGTAATCTGCAAACAAACGGAGTACACAACAACAGCGGAATGTAATCTGCAAACAGACGGAGTATGCAACAACAGCGGAAGGTCCTGCCTCATTAATGGTCTAACCAACACTGAGGGTCCAATAACAAATGCCCTACATATTGGAAAAAAAACCTCCGAATCTGGGACGGAAATATATCAGCTGTAAATTCCTCTCTACAATAACTCCCAGGTCTCACAAACAGATATTTCCACTCAGTAATCTCTTACGAAATAATTTTCTGAAGTAACTCATCACTTGAAGAGAAAGTATTGATTGCACAAAAGCGGGAAGTACGAATAATATATGGTGTTCACCGATGGACGTCATGTAGGTACCTCTTCAAGGTGCTAGGCTTTTCAACTGTGCTGTTACAATAGACATATTCGCTAAAGAAATTCGTCATAAATAATCCACATGATTTTGTCAGTCTACATACGTACGGCAGCAAAACAGCTTAACCAGCTGAAGGCACTCTTTGTGACGAACATAAAATCAGCGCCAAGAGAACTGGAGGTCGGACTAAAATGCGAAAATAAATTAGCAGGCAGAGAAGTTTAAATATCTATGTGAAAGATAGAGCCTAACCCTAGAAAGAAGCCTTCGTGTCAATTCTATTGAAGGCTCTATATACGGCAGACACTCTTACAATGAAAAACAAATGTTTTACAAGGGTTTCCTTGCGGGGAGGGGGAATGGCTATATACGTAAAAAACAGTATTCTTTTTGAGCCCATAGACCTATCACTGCATTGCGCTGAACAGGTATTTGAATGTCGTGAAGGGGCTGTTAAATTTAGTGAAAGTAAACTTCTAATTGTTGTTGTTTATACACTCCTGGAAATTGAAATAACAACAAAGTGAATTCATTGTCCCAGGAAGGGGAAACTTTATTGACACATTCCTGGGGTCAGATACATCACATGATCACACTGACAGAACCACAGGCACATAGACACAGGCAACAGAGCATGCACAATGTCGGCACTAGTACGATCACCAGAGGTGTACGGCCAGTGTAGGAGATCGCTCCCCACACCATGATGCCGGGTGTTGGCCCTGTGTGCCTCGGTCGTATGCAGTCCTCATTGTGGCGCTCACCTGCACGGCGCCAAACACGCATACGACCATCATTGGCACCAAGGCAGAAGCGACTCTCATCGCTGAAGACGACACGTCTCCATTCGTCCCTCCATTCACGCCTGTCGCGACACCACTGGAGGCGGGCTGCACGATGTTGGGGCGTGAGCGGAAGACGGCCTAACGGTGTGCGGGACCGTAGCCCAGCTTCATGGAGACGGTTGCGAATGGTCCTCGCCGATACCCCAGGAGCAACAGTGTCCATAATTTGCTGGGAAGTGGCGGTGTGGTCCCCTACGGCACTGCGTAGGATCCTACGGTCTTGGTGTGCATCCGTGCGTCGCTACGGGCCGGTCCCAGATCGACGGGCACGTGCACCTTCCGCCGACCACTGGCGACAACATCGATGTACTGTGGAGACCTCACGCCGCACGTGTTGACGGCGGCGGTGCACAAATGCTGCGCAGCTAGCGCCATTCGACGGCCAACACCGCGGTTCCTGGTGTGTCCGCTGTGCCGTGCGTGTGATCATTGCTTGTGTTCTTTTTTCCATTTCCAGGAGTGTAGGTCCCATAACTCTGACTTCAGAGCATTTCTGCTCAAACTAGAGAGGGTTCTTGATTCACTTTGTAGGAAGTACCAGAAATTAATTACATGGTGACCTCAGTATAAATTTTGTGTATGATGGTGCAAGAAAAAGGGTGTTGGTAGATCTCCCAAATTCATATTATCTGATGCAGACTGTGATTTTTCCAACTAGGGTGTAGGGGAACAGTAGCACAGCCACCGGGCGATGTGACCGAGAGGTTCCAGGCGCGTCAGTCTGCAACCGCGCCACCGCTACGCTCTCAGGTTCGAATCCAGCCTCGGACATGGATGTGTGTGATGTCCTTAGGTTAGTTAGGTTTAAGAAGTTATAAGTTCTAGGGGACTGATGACCTCAGATGTTAAATCCCTTAGTGCTCCGAGCCATTTGAACCGTTTTTTGAGTAGTACAGACATAGACAATATTTTTTTTTTCATTCTTCGTTACTAGATGGGCATTCTGTTAGTAAAAGGATGAATGGCCTTTCAGACCATGATGCACAAATTTTAACACTAAAAGGCTTTTGTACTCAAACAAATGTCACATATAATTACAAACTATGTAGAAAAGTTAATCAAATAGCAATAGAGGGTTTTTTAAACCTTGTTAAGGAACAAGAGTGGCTGGATATTTATAGTACCGATAACATACGATGATAAATATAATGCTTTCCTTAACACATTTCTCATGCTCTTTGAGAGTTTCTTTTCATTAGAACGTTCTAAACTGGGTACTAGCAGTAATAGCGAGCCCTGGTGGCTGACTAGTGGGATAAGGATATCATGTAGGACAAAGTGGGAATTATATCAAAATGTTAGAAGTAGAAACAATCAAGCTACAGTAGCCCATTGCAAACAGTATTGTAAGGTGCTTAAAATCTTATCAGGAAGGCAAAGAGTATGTTGTTGTTGTTGTCTTCAGTCCTGAGACTGGTTTGATGCAGCTCTCCATGCTACTCTATCCTGTGCAAGCTGCTTCATCTCCCAATACGTACTGCAACCTACATCCTTCTGAATCTGCTTAGTGTACTCATCTCTCGGTCTCCCTCTACGATTTTTACCCACCACGCTGCCCTCCAATGCTAAATTTGTGATCCCTTGATGCCTCAAAACATGTCCTACCAACCGATCCCTTCTTCTAGTCAAGTTGTGCCACAAACTTCTCTTCTCCCCAATCCTATTCAATACTTCCTCATTAGTTATGTGATCTACCCATTTAGTCTTCAGCATTCTTCTGTAGCACCACATTTCGAAAGCTTCTATTCTCTTCTTGTCCAAACTATTTATCGTCCATGTTTCACTTCCATACATGGCTACACTCCAAACAAATACTTTCAGAAACGACTTCCTGATACATAAATCTATATTCGATGTTAACAAATTTCTCTTCTTCAGAAACGCTTTCCTTGCCATTGCCAGTCTACATTTTATATCCTCTCTACTTCGACCATCATCAGTTATTTTACTTCCTAAATAGCAAAACTCCTTTACTACTTTAAGTGTCTCATTTCCTAATCTAATTCCCTCAGCATCACCCGATTTAATTTGACTACATTCCATTATCCTCGTTTTGCTTTTGTTAATGTTCATCTTATATCCTCCTTTCAAGACACTGTCCATTCCGTTCAACTGCTCTTCCAAGTCCTTTGCTGTCTCTGACAGAATTACCATGTCATCGGCGAACCTCAAAGTTTTTACTTCGTCTCCATGAATTTTAATACCTACTCCAAATTTTTGTTTTGTTTCCTTTACTGCTTGCTCAATATACAGATTGAATAACATCGGGGAGAGGCTACAACCCTGTCTCACTCCTTTCCCAACCACTGCTTCCCTTTCATGTCCCTCGACTCTTATAACTGCCATCTGGTTTCTGTACAAATTGTAAATAGCCTTTCGCTCCCTGTATTTTACCCCTGCCACCTTTAGAATTTGAAAAAGAGTATTCCAATCAACATTGTCAAAAGCTTTCTCTAAGTCTACAAATGCTAGAAACGTAGGTTTGCCTTTTCTTAATCTTTCTTCTAAGATAAGTCGTAAGGTCAGTATTGCCTCACGTGTTCCAACATTTCGACGGAATCCAAACTGATCCTCCCCGAGGTCTGCATCTACCAGTTTTTCCATTCGTCTGTAAAGAATTCGCGTTAGTATTTTAGTTTCTACAGGGAATCATATAACTTTCTTGGCAAATGCCTTTACGAAATTGATGTCTGAAATACTCTTCCGTGATACAGGCAAGGGGGAGATAGAGTCAATAATTAAATCACTGAAGACTAAGGACTTTCACGGTATTGATGGAGCGCCTAGCAGAATATTAAAGTACTGTGCTGCACATGTTAGCCCTGTATTTAGCCATACTTGTAATTTTTCCTTTAGGAATGGTCAATTTCCTAAACGATTAAAGTACTCATTAGTAAAGCCGCTTTATAAAAAGGAAGAAAGGGATAATGTAGACGATTATAGACCTATTTCTATGGCATCAGTGTTTGCTAAAGTATTGGAAAAGTTGTGTCTGTAAGGATAATTGATCATTTTATATCACACGATTTGCTACCAAATGTACAGTTCGGTTTAGAAGTCGTTTAACAACTGAAAATGCTATTTTGTCTTTCCTCTGTGAGGTATTGGATGGGTTAAACAAAAGCTTTCGAACGCTAGACATATTTTTTTAATTGGCTGAGGCATTTGATTGTGTTGATCACAAAATATTGCTCCAGAAGTTGGATCATTATGGAATACAGGGAGCAGCTCACAATTGGTTCATCTCTTACTTTAGCAACAGACAGCAAAATGTCATTCTCCATAGTATTGAGAATGGCTATGGTGTGGGGTTTGAGTGGGGTACAGTCAAATGGGATGGGCGGGGGGGGGGGGGGGGTGCTCCAGGGATCAGTGTTGGGGCCACTCCTATTCCTTACTTAAATAAATGATATGCATTCTAGTATTATGGGTAACTCTAAAACATTTCTGATTGCTGATGACAGTGTGCAACACTGACTCGGTTTCAAACAGTGTAGTTCATGACATAAGGTCATGGTTTGTGAGAAACAAACTAATGCTAAATCGCAGTAAGACTCAGTTTTTACAGTTTCTAACACACAATTCAACAACACCTGACGTTTTAATTTCACACAATGAGCATATGATTAGTGAAGCTGAACAGTTCAAATTTCTAGGTGTCCAAATAGATGGTAAACTGTCATTGAAACCCCACGTTCAAGATATTGTTCAGAGACTTAATTTTTACTATTCGAACGGTATATGAAGTGAGGTACTGGATAAGTTAAACAAAAGGTTTCGAACGTTATGCATATTTTTTAGTTGACTAAGGCATTTAATTGTGTTGTTCACAAAATATTGCTCCAGAAGTTGGACCATTACGCAATACAAGGAGTAGCAGACAATTGGTTCACCTCTTACTTCAGCAACGGACAGGAAAAGGTCATTCTCCATAGTATTAACAAAGGCTAGGATATGGGGGCTGAGTGGGATATGGTCAAATTGGGGGTGCCCCAGGGATCAGTGTTGATCTTAGTCTACGTTGCTTATTTTCATTCGCTTGTGTCATATGGTATTATATTTTGGGGTAACTCTTCCCATTCTAAAAGGACATTTTTGGCTCAGAAACGGGTGGTTCGGACAATCAGTGATGTAAGTACACGAACCTCTTGTCGACTCCTGTTCACGAATCTGTCTCAGCAGTAATCTACGCGCTTTCAGATCGAAACAAAAGAGTTTTCTCTTGACTCAATCCTTCTATGCTGTCCAGGAGTTCCTTGAAAAATTAAGCTGATTCTTATATATTGTTGACTGCGTTTACTTAAACTTATGGACTGGCTTATTTTGGGTTCAAAAACGTTTCATTTTTATCAGTTACTTTTATGTTGTAATTTCATGTGCTGACACGTTCCATGAGCTTGGAGATTTGCCTCTCAATTTGATCCTACTTGACGTGTAAATAAAAAAATAGTAAATGTCTAATGGAGAAAGTTGAGGCCAAAGAAAGAAAGATTTTGAGAAAAATTCTGGGTTGCATCAAAGAAAACGAGTACATAAGGCGTCACAACGACAAACTACAAGTACATAGAGAAAATAAATAAAACGATTCGGAAAAATATATCTTCCATCCATGGCCACGTGACACGAATGAGCCCAGGAAAGATATCTAAAAGGATATTAAATTACTTTCAGAATAATAAAACTAAATCTGCATTGTTTACAAAAGTTGAAAAAGATCTACGAGAACTGGAAATTTCTCCTGACGATATCCAGGAGCGAGATCCTCTTAAGAAAAATCCGAAACTGAAAAAAAGGAAGGTGTAGACCTAAGAGAGAAAAAAATATCACCGCCAACGAATGGACGAGCGTTGGGCTGCAGTGAAAGCTCGGAAAGAAACAGTCAGTTGACGTGGTCCCTAGTTGACCATTAAGACGAAAGAAAAAGATTAGGAAACTGTTTAAGTACAAGAAAATGCATGTTTTGATTAAGTAATAATTATAAGAAAATCTTAAGATGCTTCAGTTTTGCACTAAATCAGTAAAATGATTAAAGCCAACGGTACAGACACTTTGTGATAATAATGGCACTGCAATGGAGAACGACTCGGAAAAGGAGGAAAACTGGACTTCTGTTTCCATAACTGTTTCGCGGAAGGAAATGGTATTGGAGTACCTCCTGTAAATCGAAGCACGAACGACAAAATGACTGGTATCAAAATAAGTGACCATGGGATAGAAAAGCAACTGAAATTGATGAACACAGTAAAAGCCACTGGACCAGACGGGATACCACTGCGATTCTACATACAGCGTGCGAAAGAACTTGACCCTGTAAAATCTCCTTCTGTATGTCTTACGTTTATTGAGAGGGATAGAAAAATTGCTGACTGCTTAGTGAAAGAAAAATTATTTAATAATTTTGAAAATCAGACACTCTACAATTTGAGCATGGTTCTCGATAGAATCGTTAGTCGAAACACGCAAAACGGATTTACATTAGCGAGAGAGGTACGAACGGGTTATTTCCTAGTGCCGTATTTCATGATTATGGTTAGTTTTAGGATATAGAGCCAACGGGCTTACCGCAGTGGTAACACCTGTTCCTGTCAGGTCACCGAAGTTAAGCGCTATCGGACTGGGCTAGCACCATCCGGTCTGCCGACCGCTGTTGGCAAGTGGGGTGCACTCAGCCCTCGTGAAGCAGACTGAGGAGCTACTTGATTGAGAAGTGGCGGCTCCGGTCCCGGAAACTGACATAGGGGCGGGAGAGCGGTGTGCTGACCACATGCCCCTCCATGTCCGCATCCATGACGCCTATGGGCTGAGAATGACACGGCGGCCGGTAGGTACCGTTGGGCCTTGATGGCCTTTTCGGGAGGAGTTTAGTTTTAGTTTTTAGGATACAGAAAAAAAGTCGAAGTTATCCAGGAATAAGCTTTTTTCGCTTACTTCGTTTTACAGCTTCGAAGAAGGATTAAACTCCTATGCCTTCTCTACAGTAAAAAGTACCAAAGGAAAATAATAATTTTGTGCACTAATTTCTTCACTTGAATGGTTATTATTAAATAATGAACGAACACACGCCAATCTGCCCAAACTCTATTCAACGCTAAAAAAAGTGAAGCTACCAGAATGTGCAAAACAAGATCAACTTTAGCATATCTACTGTTTTAATACAGAGATAATAACATTCCATCTGACACCGAAATTATTTGTTGTAATGTTTTGCCCTTCTACTAGCAGCAGTGTACCGTATGTGGCTGGAGGAGTGAAGTGTTCCTGATAATCGGAAAAGAAGCACGTGTCATCCCCGTTTTCAAGAAAGCTCATCGAACAGACACACTATACTGTAGGCCTATCTCTCTGACTTCGGTCTGTTGTAGCATTTTAGAACATGTTTTATGCTCACGTACTGTGTCATTCCTGGAGATTAAAAATCCCCTCTGTCGTTATCAGTATAAGTTCCGAAATCAACGATCATGTGAAACCTAGCTGGCTTTGTCCGTCCACGAGATCGACAAGGCGGTAGATACAGGCACCCAGGTGGATACTGTGTTCCTGGACTTCCGTAAGGCATTCGATACAAGTCCGCACTGCCACCTAATGAACAAACTACGAGCCTACGGAATATCAGACCAACTGTATTATTGGAGTGAAGAGCTTCTAGCAATAGGAACACGGTGTGTCGTCCCCAATGGACAAAAAGTCTTAAGACATAAAAATAACATTGGGCCTATCCAAAGGGAGCGTTGCAAGTCCATTACTTTGCCCAGTATATATAAATAACTTAGTAGACAGTATCGGTAGTTCCACGAGTTTTCGCGATAATGCTCTTGTACATAGTGAAGCCGTAAAGCTAGAAAAATTTAACGAAATGCAGGAAAACCTTCAGAGGATCGACATTTGATGCAGGGAGCGACAATTGACCCCTAACGTAAAAAAGCAGCGTATTGCGTGTAAATAGAAAGACCCATTATTGTGTTATTACACTATTGCAGAAATCCACTGGAAGCAGTTATTCCCATAAAATATCTAGTAGTATGCATACGGAGGGATTTAAAGTTGAAAGGATCGTATAAAACAAATCGCTTGAAAGGCAGATGCGAATGAGACGCTTTGGAAGAATCTCCAGGAAATTAGTCCGTCAGCAAAGGAGGTGGCTTACAAAACCCTCGTTCGGTCTATATTTGAATACTGCTTCGTAGCAGATAGGATTGATAGAGGAAATAGAGAAGATCAAAGAAGGGCAACACGTTTCGTTACAAGTTCGTTTAGTGAGCAGGAAATCATCACAGAGATAATCAACCAACTCCAGCGGCAGACTCTGCAAGAGAGGCGTTCTACATCACCAGAAGCGTAAAATTAGAAAGTTTCGTGCTCACACGGAAGTTTGCCAGTAACCATTCTTCCCGCGAACCATTCGCGACTGGAACACATAGAGATGGGAAGAGACAGTGGTACA
This sequence comes from Schistocerca gregaria, assembly GCF_023897955.1. Classification (NCBI taxonomy): domain Eukaryota; kingdom Metazoa; phylum Arthropoda; class Insecta; order Orthoptera; family Acrididae; genus Schistocerca; species Schistocerca gregaria. Next base: position 667,828,367 of record NC_064920.1, read on the forward strand.
CAATGTACCAGTATCGTCAGCAACACACCGCCTCCGGAGTGTAGACGTAGATAACAATGAAGATGATTTTTCCACCGGTACATCGCTGGTATATTTGTTTAGCAACCAAAGAATTGCTACTCAGAGAAATACAGCACTTGCAAGTTATTAGTCTAAATTTCAAGAAGTAATCGTGTCTTGAAACTGATTTAAGAACTATGATATCAATAAACTTTTTCAACCATTAATACGCCATAATTCACACACGTACGTCTGTACCCGTGGTCTAGGGGTAGCGTCTTTGATTGATAATCAAAACCTCTTCGGTCCCGGGTTCGATCCCCGCCACTCCCTAAATTTTGATAAATTATCAGATGGGCCGGCCGCGGTGGTCTTGCGGTTCTAGGCGCGCAGTCCGGAACCGTGCGACTGCTACGGTCGCAGGTTCGAATCCTGCCTCGGGCATGGATGTGTGTGATGTCCTTAGGTTAGTTAGGTTTAAGTAGTTCTAAGTTCTAGGGGACTGATAACCACAGCAGTTGAGTCCCATAGTACTTAGAGCCATTTGAACCATTAAAAAAAACAGTTGGCAGTCTGCCGCCGGCAGTGCTGCGAGGCGGTCACGCGCCAGAGCGCTGCGGGCGAGGCGCGCACGGTGTGTTTGTGTTTACTTCGGCCGCTGTAAGTGCCGTTTTCCCTTCTAGACCACCATGGCGCACAACCCTAATCGGAAGAAGACATTACGTTTCAACTTTTGTTCCGACTTTGCCCGACCCAAGGCCCTGGAGGTAGAACGATTTATTCGCGATGAAGTTAAGATACCACCAACGGATCTAATTGGTATCCACTTGTCGATAGTTAGCAGTACCGTCTACGTCAAAATGATCAACGATGCAGCGTGCGACAAGGTGCTTCAAGAGGCAAAACGTGGACTGCGCTTCTGCCATTCCGACGGCAACGTCGGACCCGTTACCGTCGATCACGCAGGTCTCGGCACACGGACGATAAGGATATTCGAACTGCCGTTCGAACTACCTGCAGACGTCGTCATCGAGGCGCTCCGTCCCTATGGCAACGTTCTAGAACATGTTGCCGAACGATGGGTACAATTTCAGACCTATCCCGTTTTAAACGGTGTTAGACAGGTCCGCATCGAGTTGCAGAAACACGTGCCTTCTTATCTACGTATCGGAGGCTGCCGTGCCATTATAATGTACGACGGCCAACCTCGAACCTGTTCCGGTTGCGGGAAAGAAGGTCACCTACGGTCTGAATGCATTCGACGACGTGTCGCGCAGCTCCCGTTGTCGGAAGCGTCCGTCACACCCACTATGACCGCCCTACCGGTCACTTACGCAGCGGCTCTTGCCACGTCTACAGTTTCGTCCAGTCCGTCGCCCGTTCCTTCCGATCGGCACGTCCCACCGTCCCAGTCACCTATGGACGGTGCGGACGTCCCACCTGACAACCTTGCCGCCGAAAAGGCTCCCGCACCGGACGCTGAGGAGAACAGTACTTCTTCACAACACCTGTTTGACAATTTCATTGTACCCACCGACGCATTCGAACCAGGTCGACGCTCTTCCTTGCCGTCGTCCGACACTGAGGAACACGTGCGCAAACAACGCTCGCCACGTAGGCGCAAACGCCGTCGCCGTTCACCCACGGGCTCTCAAAGCGTCGCCACCCGCAACGACGAAGACGACACCCAACCAACCGACATTTCCATGCAGAGGTCGGCGGACAACTTTCACGATGATCAAGACATTTCGCAGGACGGGACCTCTATGGAGGTCGCCACGCACAATGTAACGATCGGTGCGCCGGTTGAGACGCCTGTCTCCCCGCCGACAACTCCAGATCTCTCTCACCACGACGCAATTCCCATGGACATTGGACGGACCCATGGCATAGGAGCATGGGCCGACGAGATTGAGGAAGATACCCCCCCTCCTCCGGATGAGTTGCCTCCGCCGGACAAGGCTGCCTGTTAACATCAAAAGCGAGGCCCTGCACCTGATGGGACGGGACTTCCTGTCGGTGCCCTCCTCTTACTTGCCTTGGTGATGGTAGATGCGCGTCCACCACCACTGAAACAAACGTATCGGTTTGCCACGCTGAACATCAACATGATCGGCACTGTACCCAAGCTGCAACTCCTATGTGACATGCTTCGGGCCTCTGACGTCGACGTCGCCCTTCTTCAGGAAGTACGCGTTGCCACACTACCACCAGTCTACGGCTACGACTCATACACGTCCACATGTGATCAATCAGGGCGTGGAGTAGCTTTCTACATACGTGAAGGAATCCCACTCAAGGACACGACAATCCTTCCCTGTGGAAGAGGCATGGCTGTTACCATCTTCGACACGCGCGTCATCAATATCTACGCTCCGTCTGGCTCCACGAACCGTCGGCAGCGGTCCACTTTCTTCGGACATGACGTGGCGCCCCTGTTTTCTGGACGCTATGATCGCCTTATCATGGGAGGCGATTTCAACTGTGTCCTCCATCCGCAGGACCAAATGCCTGGTTATTCGCCATGCCCGGCGCTTCTCACCTTAATCGAAGATTTTCACCTAGTGGACGTTTGGGAGAAAATTCATGGCAATACCCCCGGTTTCACCCATTATACAGCACATTCTGCGAGCAGACTGGACCGGTTATATGTCTCTGCCCACCTTGGCAGTGACGTCGCCCAAGCTGAACGGTGGCCCCTTGCATTCTCGGACCACTGCGCCATCATTTGCTCCCTGGCTCTGCCACCTCAGTCAGTGTGGCGCAGCAGAGGTTACTGGAAGCTTAATACCTCCCTCCTTAATAATCCACACTGCCGACAATGTATTGCCACTACGTGGGCGTCTTGCGAAAGACGCCTTCCGCAGTACACATCCACGTTCCATTGGTGGCTCAAATGTGCCAAACCTGCGATCAGAAAGGCCTTCATACAATGTGGCAAGGAAGCAGCAGCATGGCATCGAGACACCACAAATTTTTACTACGCCGTCCTCCGTGAGCTCGATGCACTCCCTCCATCACCTGACACCCATAGGGAACGACAACGTACCAAAGCTCGTCTCCTTTCTCTTCAACGTCCACGACTGCATGGTGTCGTGGTGCGTTCCCGACGACAAGACCTCCTCCACGACGAAACCCCACCCACAATCCATGCCGCATCCGACCACAGTCGTCGACGTCGACTCTTCGTCTCCCACATCACGACCTCCGATGGTGTTCACCACACAACACAGGCGGCGGTGGTGTCTGCCTTTGCTGAACATTATCGCCAATTTTATGATGATGAACAGATGGCGACGCCCATTCCTGATGATCTCCGTCCTTCCCCTGACCGGACACTCACCGTAGCGGAGTCAACGTCCATGATGTCTGCAATCACCGCAGAAGAGGTAGTAGATGCGATCAACAGAGGGGCCAAGAACAAATCACCAGGACCAGATGGTCTCCCAGTGGAGTTTTACCGGGCGTTCACCACGTTGATGCTTCCTCGCTGGACGGAAATGATTCAGGAACTCTTTACTCCATCCTTCCCAATTCCACCTGAATTCGTCACTGGCATTCTTCTACCTGTGCCTAAACCGAAGGGAGGGTCTCATGTCTCTGCATATCGCCCCCTTACACTCCTGAATGCAGACTATAAAATCTATGCACGGCTCTTAGCAGCGCACATGCGCACCGTCTTACCTACGGTCCTTTCATCTGAGCAGACTGCACGTGGTTGTGGGGCCACCTTACAAACAGCCCTTGGAGAATGCCGTGACCTCATTGCACTGGCGTCGGTTTGTCGCCTTCGTGCAGCACTGGTATCCGTCGATTTCACGAGTGCCTTTGATCGCGTTCGACACCCATTCCTCCTCATGGTGGCGACACGTATGGGGTTCCCATTACTTTTTGTCGATGCCATTCGCCGGTTACTACTTCCCGCCGTCTCGATGGTACAAGTCAATGGGAGGCTTGTAGGACCGATTCCTATACGCCGCTCTGTACGTCAAGGATGCCCTATGTCTACTTTACTATATGCCATTGCACTTGAGCCCCTCATCACTGGACTTACCTCTAGACTGCAGGGCCTCACTTTGCGTGACTACACTTTTCACTGTAGGGCTTATGCGGACGATCTCCTCTTTCTCACCTGCTCCTCCACGGAACTCATTGACGGCATCCAATGGATCCACCAGTATGGACATCTTTCTGGTAGCATTCTTAATGTCCGTAAATCGACTATGATGCACATTGGGCGCGGCCTCCCGGCTATGGTGCCGAACCCCCTCCCAGTCAGTACCACCCTTCGTTACTTGGGTATCGAATTTACGAGCTCCACACACCGCACAATGGCCCTGGCATACCGGCGGCTTTTGCAGTCGATTCGGCACCATGTCCGCGGTCAAGTGCACCGTAACTTAAACCTACTCCAACGTGTGTCCTATGTCAACATGTATGTAGCCCCTAAACTGGTACACGTCGCCCAGATCCTCCCAATGCCGTTACTCCTTGGCCGCCGCATCCAATCAGCCTTTGGATATTTCGTATCAGCAGGGGCACTTTTCAAAGTCCGCTACAGCACTTTAACATTGCCTCCTGCAAAAGGTGGCCTCGGACTCGTCAACGTGCGGGCACGATCTTCTGCACTCTTTGTCCACACTCTGTTGCGGCACTGGCAGGGGACGGTTCCGTCCTTAACACGCAGTCTCTTAAATATCCTCCGACCAGCTTCTCTCGATCCACCGATCAATGTGGCACCTATTTCTCCATTATTGTACCACGTCGCCAATTGTTTCATAGAACTCAGCTACGTTCGGGCCGATCTTCCAGTCGCCCGTCCTCCCCGTACAAAAGATTATTATCGTTTGTTTATGCTGTCCAACTCTTGCGACCCCATGGTGCTACGGCATCCTTACATTAACTGGCGCACAGTTTGGGGGTGTGTGCATGCAACCTTTTTACCGTCGTCTGTGTCTGCACTGTGGTATGTTTTAGTTTATGGAAAGTTCCCGACTAACAGTCGACTTTATCGCATAGGACTGGCCACCTCCCCACTCTGCCCTGACTGTCAGCTCGAAGACACCGACGAGCACCGTCTTACGTGCCCCCTGAAACAAAAGGTATGGCTCCTCATCCAACGAATCGTGGGCTTTTACCTCCGTGCCCCGCCAACGACGGTAACCCCGGATTTCCTGTTGTTGCCCCAGACATTTCACTACCCTCTTGCTAAGCACCATACTCTCATCTGGTTTCGAGGACTGGCTTTAGAATACCTCTTTCAAAATGGTCCGCATACAGTCCTTGACTTCTGGTACAAAGTTGTGACCTCACATAGCACCCTCACCCGAAAACCATCTTACCGACAAACTTTTGCCGGTTATCTCCGCAGCGTCTTCCTTGACCCCCCTCAAAGCTGGGGTGTACCATGCATACCTGTCACATGATGCAACACCCTTATCCACGTTCCCATGCATCGACAAAAAAATAAATAAATAAATAAATAAATAAAATAAAATAAAATAAAAATAATAAAAAAATAATTAAAAAAAGCAAAAAGACAGAATATGTTATACTTTGTTGTATTTAATTTTTTTCTTTTTAATGTATTTATTTATTTTTTGCTTAACTAACAGTTATTTGTATATGTTTAAATGGAATGGTACCTTGAAGAACTCTTGCATAGTGAATATATATGTACTTTTAGTTTCTTCAATACAAATTATTACAAAAAAAGAAACAAAAAAAGGATGTTATATTTTGTTGTATTTAATGTTATTCTAATAATTTGTTTAACTAACACTCATTTGTATATGTTTAACTGGTACCTTGCAGAACTGTTGCTTTGAAAAAAAAAAAAAAGTCGGTAGAGCATTAGGCTTTTAACCTAAGGGTCCAGGGTTCAAGTCCCTGTTCGGGCGAAAATTTTAAGTAAATTATACTCTGCTCCCGTGCACATGTTTAAAAAAAAAAAGGGGGTAGCGTCTTTGATTGATAATCAAAACGTCTTCGGTCCCGGGTTCGATCCCCGCCACTGACTAAATTTTGATAAATTATCAGCATTGGCAGCCGAAGACTTCCGGCATGAGAAGTCAGCCTCATTCTGCCAACGGCCTTGTCAAAGAGGGCGGAGGAGCGGATAGAGGTTCAGGGCACTCTCTTGTCTTAGAGGTGCGAAATTGCCCCTAAAGGCGGAAGAATCAGCAATGATCAACGACATGAGGATGCAGAAGACAATGGAAACCATTACATTAAAGACACGTAACGTGTATCCACAGGACATGTGGCCTGTAGTTGAAGAAGTGTCATGATGATCTCTCCATTGGCAAAAGATTCCGGAATAGTCCCCAATTCGGATCTCCGGTAGGGGACTGCCAAGGGAGAGGTTACCATGAGAAAAAGATTGAATAATCAACGAAAGGATAATGTTCTACGAGTCGGGGCGTGGAATGTCAGAAGCTTGAACGTGGTAGGGAAACTAGAAAATCTGAAAAGGGAAATGCAAAGGCTCAATCTAGATACAGTAGGGGTCAGTGAAGTGAAGTGCTAGCGTGCGGAGCTGCTCCGCGCGCCGTCCGACGCTCCGCTCTCGGCGGTGTTTACTTCCGCGGTGTTTGTGCAACGATCAAAGTAACGTTTCAGGCCAATCATCCACGACCCAGAGCTTTCAAAGTCGAAGAGTTCATACGTGAGGATCTACGTTTGAACCCCCAGGACGTAATCGGCATACATTTCTCCATCACTGGAAGTGTTGTCTACATCAAGATATTGAAGGAGGAAATTTACAATGACATAATTCACCGTGATGCCACCGGACTAAAATTTAAACACTCTGATGGACATATGGGCGCTGTGACAGTCGCCCATGCTGGATTCGGTCTCCGGACATTGCGGGTGTTTGAGCTCCCTCTCGAGGTGCCTCAGGATGTGGTCATTGCCGCTTTCCAACCATATGGCACCGTCTTGGCTCACGTCGCGGAGAAGTGGCAAACATTTACAACCTACCCCGTATTAAATGGCGTCCGGCAAATAAAAATTGAGCTGACGAAACATGTCCCATCGTACGTGCTGATTGGCGGTGTGAGGGCCATCGTCATGTACGATGGACAGCCACGAACGTGCGCAGGATGTGGCCAGGAGGGACATGTACGTTCCGAATGTTTACACCGCCGTTTAATAGAGACGCCGTTACGTGAAGAAACCCAGACTTCGACGGTCACGTCCTTACCCATCACCTACGCCAAGGTTGGACAGGACCCCGTCGTGCCATTCCCGATTGCGCCAGCAGCATCGTCAACGCCACCCGCCGCAGCACAGCGCGCCGACGACACCAGCACGGCGTCGCCTCCAGCGCTCGCCTCAGGACCGTCCGGGTTGCAGACCGAAACCGATGTTCCTGTTGGAACCATGGACGTCGACTTCGGTGTCGTGCCGACGTCTGCCTTTGTCCAGACGGGTTCGGTGTCAGACGACGGGCGACCACATTCTGATTCAGAAGGCCACATCAGAAAACAGCGGTCGCCTTATAAACACAGGAAACGACGACGAACGACTTCCGATGACGCCCCGCGAGATGTCGACCCGATGTCTGACGGTGATCTCCCACATTGCGCCCAGTCACGCGATCTGGCAGCAACAGGCGCCCCTCCTGTAACGCCTACTCTCCCAGTTACGGACAGTTCTTCAGCATATGGGTTTTCCTGGCGGTATTGTCACAGTGGTTATGCGCCTGTTGAGTAGTGCAACCTCTAAAATCATGTACAATTGTCGCCTTACACCGACCGTGATCATCGCACGATCTGTACTACAAGGCTGCCCTCTTTCCACGATTTTGTATGCTTTCGCCTTGGAACCCCTGCTCCAGGGCATGCGCCAACGTTTGGAAGGTATGACTGTGCACGGTCACCGTTTTTGTTGTACAGCCTACGCAGACGACACAGCACTATATCTGCGCAGTGAAGATGAAGTACGAGCAGCACTGACATGGGTGGCGACTTACGGCGAAGCGTCGGGGAGCTGCCTCAACGTGTCAAAAGCCAAGGTCCTACTCATTGGTGAGGGCTTGCGGGAGAGATGCGTTGCCCCCCTTAGTGTCGCCGCCACCATACGGTGTCTTGGACTTGATTTCACAGCAGATCTGCGCCGCTCAGCGACTATCAATGGTAGACACTTGCTACAGACACTCAGAGCAAATCTCGCAGATCACCGGCTACGAGCTCTCGACGTTATCCAACGCGCGCAATACGTGAACATGTATAATGCTTCCCGTATACCACACGTGGCTCAAGTACTACCAGTCCCAAATCTCCTGGCGAGACGACTGTTGATGGCTCTCGGCTCCTTCGTCAGCTCGGGGATGTTATTCAAGGTGCAGTATGAATCCCTTGCACTGCTACGAGATCATCCACGTGCCGACTCGTGCCAAGGCACTGCACGTCAGCTCTCAACTAAAACTTTGGCAGAGCCTTACTAGCCTCCTGCTTCACAACTTTGCGCCGGCCTCCTTGTCCGCCCCAGTACTGGTATCGACCATTCCAACCCCCTTTTATTACATCCAACGATTTTTCCTGGAGTTCAGTTACATCTACCGGTCCTTACCACTTACACGTTTGTACCTCACGAAAACAGTCTCCGAATTGTTGCAACAGTGCCGCCCGTCCAACCCCATCAAACGTAAGTATCCACAGTACGTGTGGCGACAAATATGGAAGGCGATCCATGCGCGTTTTCTTGAATCAGACGTTTAATCATCGTAGTTTTACTTCACCGTGAATGGCAAACAAGGTAACCGAGATCGTCTGCACCGCATCCATCTCGCCGATTCATCCCTCTGTACCCACTGTGGAGTGGATGACACGGATGCCCACCGGTTCCACTGTGGCACAGCGTTCGACGTCTGGACACTTGCGCGGCGAATTTTGGCGTTTCTTACTCGCCAGACACCGACTCAGTTCGACGTTCACATGCTTTTGTACCCCGATAAGACTTTCTACCCCTCCGCCAAAACTCACTCTGCGAATTGGATCTGTGGCCACACGATCCGCTATCTTTTTACTTCTGGCGACAAGTCTACGCTAGGATATTGGACTTATCTCAACGAACGACACTGCGTCCTGATACGCAACCCACGCTATAAACAATATTTTTCCAATTTCTTACGGAGCACTTTCGATGACCCACCTAGTAGCTGGAACGTCCAAGCCCTGATAAGCTGAAAACTGTATAAACCGAGCCGAACTGAATAGATCTGCTACCCAGAACCCACGCCTACGCCATGAGAAGACACGTGTGGACGAGCTGGCACGCTGTAGGCGGAGACACTTACAGGAGCTCCTGAAAGAACTGGACTTTAACTACAAGTCGCACGACGACTTTACGTATTTTTAAAAAAACTCTTCCTTATTTATTCCTCATAATTTGTTCTTAAAAAAATTTGAATTTGGCTTGAAAAAAAAAAATTGTTACAAAAGATTGCTTCTTCGCCAACAAGACGAAGGAGACTCATTTTTGTTTACTAGAAGGAGAAACCGGTATAATTGGAGTCTTTGTTTGCTTTTGCAAAAAAAAAAAAAACAAAAAAAAACTTTCCTTATTTATTCCTCATAATTTGTTCTTAAAGGAAAAAGAAATTTGAGTTTGGCTTTGAAAAAAATAATGATAAAAAAATAAAAGAAAACACAAAAAAAGAAAAAAAAGGGGTAGCGTCTTTGATTCATAATCAAAACGTCTTCGGTCCCGGGTTCGATCATCGCCACTGACTAAATTTTGATAAATTATCAACAATGGCGGCCGAAGACTTCCGGCATGAGAAGTCAGCCTCATTCTGCCAACGGCTTTGTCAAAGAGGGCGGAGGAGCGGATAGAGGTTCAGGGCACTCTCTTGTCCTAGGGGTGGGAAATTGCCCCTAAAGGCGGAAGAATCAGCAATGATCAACGACATGAGGATGCAGAAGGCAATCGAAACCACTGCATTAAAGACACGTAACGTGTATCCACAGGACATGTGGCTGCAGTTGAAGAAGTGTCATGATGATCTCTCCATTGGCAAAAGATCCCGGAATAGTCCCCCATTCGGATCTCTGGGAGGGGACTGCCAAGGGGGAGGTTACCATGAGAAAAAGATTGAATAATCAACGAAAGGATAATGTTCTACGAGTCGGGGCGTGGAATGTCAGAAGCTTGAACTTGGTAGGGAAACTAGAAACTCTGAAAAGGGAAATGCAAAGGCTCAATCTAGATATAGTAGGGGTCATTGAAGTGAAGTGGAAGGAAGACAAGGATTTCTGGTCAGATGAGTATCGGGTAATATCAACAGCAGCAGAAAATGGTATAACAGGTGTAGGATTTGTTATGAATAGGAAAGTAGGGCAGAGGGTGTGTTACTGTGAACAGTTCAGTGACCGGGTTGTTCTAATCAGAATCGACAGCAGACCAACACCGACAACGATAGTTCAGGTATACATGCCGACGTCGCAAGCTGAAGATGAACAGATAGAGAAAGTGTATGAGGATATTGAAAGGGTAATGCAGTATGTAAAGGGGGACGAAAATTTAATAGTCATGGGCGACTGGAATGCAGTTGTAGGGAAAGGAGTAGAAGAAAAGGCTACAGGAGAATATGGGCTTGGGGCAAGGAATGAAAGAGGAGAAAGACTAATTGAGTTCTGTAACAAGTTTCAGCTAGTAATAGCGAATACCCTGTCCAAGAATCACAAGAGGAGGAGGTATACTTGGAAAAGGACGGGAGATACGGGAAGATTTCAATTAGACTACATCATGGTCAGACAGAGATTCCGAAATCAGATACTGGATTGTAAGGCGTACCCAGGAGCAGATATAGACTCAGATCACAATATAGTAGTGATGAAGAATAGGCTGAAGTTCAAGACATTAGTCAGGAAGAATCAATACGCAAAGAAGTGGGATACGGAAGTTCTAACGAATGACGAGATACGTTTGAAGTTCTCTAACGCTATAGATACAGCAATAAGGAATAGCGCAGTAGGCAGCACAGTTGAAGAGGAATGGACATCTCTAAAAAGGGCCATCACAGAAGTTGGGAAGGAAAACATAGGTACAAAGAAGGTAGCTGCAAAGAAACCATGGGTAACAGAAGAAATACTTCAGTTGATTGATGAAAGGAGGAAGTACAAACATGTTCCGGAAAAATCAGGAATACAGAAATACAAGTCGCTGAGGGATGAAATAAATAGGAAGTGCATGGAGGCTAAGACGAAATGGCTGCAGGAAAAATGTGAAGATATCGAAAAAGATATGATTGTCGGAAGGACAGACTCAGCATACAGGAAAGTCAAAACAACCTTTGGTGACATTAAAAGCAACGATGGTAACATTAAGAGTGCAACGGGAATTCCATTATTAAATGCAGAGGAGAGAGCAGATAGGTGGAAAGAATACATTGAAAGCCTCTATGAGGGTGAAGATTTGTCTGATGTGATAGAAGAAGAAACAGGAGTCGATTTAGAAGAGATAGGGGATCCAGTATTAGAATCGGAATTTAAAAGAGCTTTGGAGGACTTACGGTCAAATAAGACAGAAGGGATAGATAACATTCCATCAGAATTTCTAAAATCATTAGGGGAAGTGGCAACAAAACGACTATTCACGTTGGTGTGTAGAATATATGAGTCTGTCGACATACCATCTGACTTTCGGAAAAGCATCATCCACACAATTCCGAAGACGGCAAGAGCTGACAAATGCGAGAATTATCGCACAATCAGCTTAACAGCTCAAGCATCGAAGCTGCTTAAAAATGGCTCTGAGCACTTTGGGACTCAACTGTTGTGGTCATTAGTCCCCTAGAACTTAGAACTACTTAAACCTAACTAACCTAAGGACATCACACACATCCATACCCGAGGTAGGATTCGAACCTGCGACCGCAGCAGTCGCACGGTTCCGGACTGCGCGCCTAGAACCGCGAGACCACCGCGGCCGGCTGAAGCTGCTTACAAGAATAATATACAGAAGAATGGAAAAGAAAATTGAGAATGCGCTAGGTGACGATCAGTTTGGCTTTAGGAAAAGTAAAGGCACGAGAGAAGCAATTCTGACGTTACGGCTAATAATGGAAGCAAGGCTCAAGAAAAATCAAGACACGTTCATAGGAATTGTCGACCTGGAAAAAGCGTTCGACAATATAAAATGGTGCAAGCTGTTCAAGATTCTGAAAAAAGTAGGGGTAAGCTATAGGGAGAGACGGGTCATATACAATATGTACAGCAACCAAGAGGGAATAATAAGAGTGGACGATCAAGAACGAAGTGCTCGTATTAAGAAGGGAGTAAGACAAGGCTGTAGCCTTTCACCCCTACTCTTCGATCTGTACATCGAGGAAGCAATGATGGAACTAAAAGAAAGGTTCAGGCGTGGAATTAAAATACAAGGTGAAAGGATATCAATGATGCGATTCGCTGATGACATTGCTATCCTGAGTGAAAGTGAAGAAGAATTAAATGATCTGCTGAACGGAATGAACAGTCTAATGAGTACACAGTATAGTTTGAGAGTAAATCGGAGAAAGACGAAGGTAATGAGAAGTAGTAGAAATGAGAACGGTGAGAAACTTAACATCAGGATTGATAGTCACGAAGTCAATGAAGTTAAGGAATTCTGCTACCTAGGCAGTAAAATAACCAATGACGGATGGAGAAAGGAGGACATATGGCAAAAAAGGCATTTCTGGCCAAGAGAAGTCTACTAATATCAAATACCGACCTTAATTTGAGGAAGAAATTTCTGAGGATGTACGTCTGGAGTACAGCATTGTATGGTAGTGAAACATGGACTGTGGGAAAACCGGAACAGAAGAGAATCGAAGCATTTGAGATGTGGTGCTACAGACGAATGTTGAAAATTAGGTGGACTGATAAGGTAAGTAATGAGGAGGTTCTACGCAGAATCGGAGAGGAAAGGAATATGTGGTAAACACTGATAAGGAGAAGGGACAGGATGATAGAACATCTGCTAAGACATGAGGGAATGACTTCCATGGTACTAGAGGGAGCTGTAGAGGGCAAAAACTGTAGAGGAAGACAGAGATTGGAATACGTCAAGCAAATAATTGAGGACGTAGGTTGCAAGTGCTACTCTGAGATGAAGAGGTTAGCACAGGAAAGGAATTCGTGGCGGGCCGCATCAAACCAGTCGATAGACTGATGACAAAATAATAATAATAATAATAATAATAATTCACAGAACATTAAATAGAAGTGTGCTTTCACTTGGCACTACGGCAGTGAACACAGGTGTGTAGACAATGGTTATGCGAGCATGTAATTGGGAGAACTGCTGTTTCTTCCAGTCGCATTCGGGAGGGCAGCCTTGCTGTACTTTCTTCCTTGACATAGCGTCTCCTGTTTTCTGTCTTGTCTTACTAAACTTCCTTTAGTTTCCCGATACACAAGAACCGTGCCGAATTTGTTGCTGTCAGCAGCTATTGTCAGACTGTGATGTGCACTGTTGCCTGGTTGGAACGTTCTTTGTAGGCGATCAGGCCGCAAGCTCCAGTACGTGGTCAGAGTCTCATCCAAACAAATCGAAAGTATCATGTATTAGATTTAGCTTGTAATTTATTTTTGGAATTCCTCGACATTTTCGAGATCCTTAGTTGTCACGCTTCTTTATGCCCCTGTGATTAGCTGTGAAATTTGGAAATTGACATACATAAAAATATAAAAGCTTTTAGTAAAGTGAGGGGGCAGACATCAGCTCCAAGACTCCCATGACCCCCTCCCCCCTGGATCTGCACCTGCACATGGCGGTACATGAGAGGTGCCGACTGAATAGAATTTGGTTTTTTATCAGAGTCAGAAGCAAACAGACGGTTATTACTATTAAAAGCAACTGAAAGAAAGGATAATCAAGTTACATAACTTTTGACCAAAAGCTTCAATTTCAGTTGCACTCGCAGTCGCAAAGTGAATTTGTTCCTCTGTGCAAGATGCAGGGCACAGTTGACGACGCAGTAGGTTGTGGTTCTCCATTATCATAGTTAGTGGTATACACAGGGAAGTGTCATTTCTGGAGGTTACTCCTGGATCTTCCAACTTCAGCATGAAGGTGGCTGAGCGACTTCGAAACGACCCAATTCTGTTTGTGCCCAGGTGGGAGCGTTTCCGAAGGGAGAGGCCAGGTAGAAATCCACAAATGTTGCCTTGCTGTGGTTGCTGCTGTTCGCAACGCTGAAGTGGTGTTGAGGAAGCTTCTTCTGGACCTCGACCTTAAGACCGCTGGAACGTTCTCATGTACGCGGAACAAAAAAAAGTTTTTTCATCAGCCCGGTTCCCCGAACTCCTGAAGATAGACTTTGACTGTGGATATTGTATCACAGATTCAGTTCCTTTGACTGTTCAGAGATGTCACTAAACTCGTCCAAACATGTAAACAGCTATGCACGAGCAGCGCCTATTAGACGGAGGGGTTCCGACAGCCGATCAGTTCCAGTCGTTCCACCAGGAAGGGGGAACACTGCTCGTGTCTCTAGTTCAACCATGCCTAGACGGTCAATACCGCGGTTCGTTCGCGTCCACTTTTTTACTCTCAACAAGAGAAGTGTCCAGGCGTGTCGGAGTGAACCAAAGCGATATTATTCGGACATGGAGGAGATACAGAGAGGCAGGAACTGTCGACGACATGCCTCGCTCAGGCCGGCCAAGGGCTACTACTGTAGTGGATGACCGCTACCTGCGGATTGTGGCTCGGAGGAACCCAGACAGCAACGTCACCACGTTGAATAATACTTTTCGTGCAACCACACAACGTCGTGTTATGACTCACTGAATGATGCGCAACTTCACTCCCGACGTCCATGGCGAGATCCATCTTCGCAACCACGACACCATGCAGCGCGGTACAGATGGGCCCAACAACATGCCGAATGGACCGCTCAGGATTGGCATCGCGTTCTCTTCACCGACAAGTGTCGCATATGCCTTCAACCACCCAATCGTCGGAGACGTGTTTGGAGGCAACCTGGCCAGGCTGAGCGCCTTAGACACACTGTCCAGCGAGTGTAGGAAGGTGGAGGTTCCCTGCTGTTTTGGGGTGGAATTATGTGGGGCCGACGTACGCCGCTGGTGGTCATGGAAGACGCTGTAACGGCTGTACGATACGTGAATGCCATCCTCCGACCGATAGTGCGGCGATATAGGCAGCATATTGGTGAGGCATTCCTCTTGATGGACGACAATTCGCGCCCCCATCGTGCACATCTTGCGAATGACTTCCTTTAGGATAACGACATCGCTCGACTAGAGTGGACAGAATGTGCTCCAGACATGAACCCTATCGAACATGACTGGGATAGATTGAAAAGGGCTGTTTATGGACGACGTAACCCACCAAACACTCTGAGGGATCGAAGCTGAATCGCCATTGAGGAGTGTGACAATCTGGACCAACAGTGCTTTCCTGAACTTACTGATAGTATGCCACGACGAATACAGGCATGCATCAGCGCAAGAGGCCGTGCTACTGGGTATCAGAGGTACCGGTGTGTACAGCAATCTGGACCACCACCTCTGAAGGTCTCGCTGTATGGTGGTACAACATGTCATGTGTGGTTTTCAAGAGTAAGAAAAAGGGTGGAAATGATGTTTATGTTGTTCTCTACTCCAATTTTCTGTACAGGTTCCGGAACTCTTAGAACCTAGGTGATGCAAAACTTTTTTCGATGTG
Source organism: Schistocerca gregaria (assembly GCF_023897955.1). Taxonomy (NCBI): domain Eukaryota; kingdom Metazoa; phylum Arthropoda; class Insecta; order Orthoptera; family Acrididae; genus Schistocerca; species Schistocerca gregaria. The sequence goes on from NC_064920.1 coordinate 667,844,048, forward strand.
TGTAGGAAATGAATTTTCCAGATGATCCCGATTTATTGTTATTCCACTGGTAGTTATTTCACATCGAATAACTGGTGGTTCTATGCCTAGGAGCTGATAGTGTGCTGGTGTTTTACAAGTGGCTAAGGTTTCAAACAAACTGTATTAAGCCTACGCGTTTCGTTAGCGCTTTGTCAGCTACTTTTGCGTGGCCATATTTGTACGAGACAGGGCAAGCATACACTGCAGCACTGTAACGTGTTGCCACTTCCTTGGTTGTCAGGGTCTGTGGTCGAGAGCCCCTTCTTGAGAAGGATATTTCAGGTTTCCATCTTTATTCTCGTATTCACACAGCGCTGCTTCTACGTCAAAGTATGATCCAGAGTGACTGTCACATACTTTAGATAGTGCATATTTACTAACTGTATCCCTTGCCGTGTGATGTTAAGTTTAGGTTGAGTCTGGTTGTGCTTAATATTAAACGCAAACAGTTGGGTTTTATTTGGGTTTAGACGAAGATGATAGATAGTGTAATAATCACTCAACTGTCTTGATGCAATTGTCAGGTGCGCTGTAACATCTTCAAAAGATTTCCCTTGATTCGTGACGGCCGGAGTGGCCGATCGGTTCACGGCGCTACAGTATGGAACCGCGCGACCGCTACGGCCGCAGGTTAGAATCCTGCCTCGGGCATGGATGTGTGTGATGTCCTTAGGTTAGTTAGGTTTAAGTAGTTCTAAGTTCCAGGGGACTGATGACCTCAGAAGGTAAGTCCCATAGTGCTGAGAGCCATTTTGAACCTTGGTTCGCTAAGGGCAAATTGACAGCATAAAGTAAACTCTTTGGTTCGCTGGAAGTGGTTGGTCATTGGTTTAGACATTAAATGACAATGTTGAAAGTGGTAAGCCATATCTTTGGAATCTCCATCGGGTACACTGACCCTAAGAGTGCACGTAAAAATCTCCTGTTTTCGAATAACTTTGAATATTTTGGTGAAACCAAATTCGCTTCAGAAGCAACTCAGTGATCGAATTTGGTCAGTAGCCAGGACCGACTGTGTTCTTGGAGGCCAGTGGTACTACAGTTCGTAGAAAGTCTCCTCACGGAATTCTTTAAAGACGCCGCGTCTGGCGCAGCAAGAATGTTGTTATGGTGAGGAATCTGCAGCGGCGGGTGAATGGGCGCTGCGTTTCCGCTGACGCGGCCGGCCAGTGTGGCCGCAGCGGCAGCGGCAAGGGGCAGTTGGGCAGCCGCGCAGGACCGCAGCCGACCGACCGCGCCCACGACGCCCTGCCACACGGTAAGCAGCCGGAAGGACAGAACCTGTTCCCGCACCGCGCGCCGTCCCGTTTGGTTTCACTGCGGAACTGCACCTGTTCCACTGATTACGCGCTGCCTTTCACCTCATTCTTACACGCTGGAGGATCAACATTTTTTTTTTACCGTTGTGACGGTAATCGCATAATTACGTAACGATTTGCGTACAAAGAACGTAGAACATAGTACGTGTCTCACGTTTTACACTTCAACGGAGACATAATTTCCGAAGTTTTTCTGCAGATTTGTCTGAAGCTGCTACAACGTCCTACATGGCACTTTCGCGTATGTCTCTTAAATTAAGTCTTCCGGTCTACCAGTTTGTGGCGTCTACCAGTATCGCCTTATCCTCTTTCTCTTGCATTCGAGGGTGGGTGTGGAGCAGCAGTCGGTACGCCTATCTACGTCGGAACTTGAGTGACTCTAGTCTTGATTGTGACATGAGACGTCTGTGCCTGGAAGTAATTTGTTTGTAACCTCATCTCGAACGTACACTCTAGGAAAATCAGCGGTAAACGTTTACTGGTTGATATCGTCCTTCCTGCTACATCTCCCGCTGCAAATCTGTAACGCTCTTACGCTGACTAAGCGAGGTTATGACGGATATCATAGCTCTTTCCTCTCTCTTACTAAGTCTTACTTTCTTAGACTACCTTGTGAAGAGGTATTTTTGAGAACTGTCACCTCAGCTCCCTAGTCTTCCTCGAATTTTAATGTACAGTACAATATTCAATTTTTTATGTTTTTATTGCTGCTTTGTCACTCACATCCGAAGCAGTCAATCTTAACATTTCACCGCTTTCACTTTTGTTCGTTTTCTAGTTGCTTTGCCTCTGTCTCTGCCATCCTTTCCGGAAATCGTCAGGCCAATGCCTGCCACTGTCTCTTCCTTCCTGTGGCCTTGATATATCCGAACTACAATGATCTCTAATTCGACACGACATTAAACTCTTTTCCCTTTCTTCTGCGTGAGCCGGCCGCGGTGGCCGTGCCATTCTAGGCACTTCAGTGCGGAACCGCGTGACTGCTACGGTCGCAGCTTCGAATCCTGCCTCGGGCATGGATGTGTGTGATGTCCTTAGGTTAGTTAGGTTTAAGTAGTTCTAAGTTCTAAGGGACTGATGACCTCAGATGTTGAATCCCATAGTGCTGAGAGCCATTTGAACCATTTTTTTCTCCTGCGTGAAGGTACCGGCAGATATTAACCATTATAATCCACTGACTAAGTCACTTCCTGTTCAACAGTTAATTGTCTTTACTGATTTTATTGCTTACCATTACGAACAGATATTACAGATAAAAATGGAAATTTGTGGTAAGGACTATGGGACCAAACTGCTGAGGTCATCGGTCCCTAGGCTTACGCCCTACTTAATCTGACTTAAACTAACTCACGCTAAGAACAACATACACACCCATGCCCAAGGGAGGACTCGAACCTCCGACGGGGAGAGCCACGCGAACCGTTACAAGGCGCCTGAGACCGCATGGCTATCCCGCGTGGCTATTAAAGATAACCCAGAAGCTTGTTATCCATTTTTTGAGTAAAATGTTTTGTCCATCATCGAGAGACGAAGTGCATTAACAAATAGTGCAATTGTTCCTTCTTAGTACCTGAGTTTAAATTGTTCCGTATGAGATTTCCACCTTAGAATTACAGATAACGAAGACCTGTACATCCTATTCCGAATTAAAGCAGCAAGTTAATTGCAAGGTAAACACATCATGTTACTGTAATCGTCAGTTCGAAGACGCAGCTCTCTATGCTACGGTATTTTGTGCAAGCCTCTTCGACAACTGCTACACTCTATATGAACTTGACAGTGCTTACTTTATTCAAACCTTGTTCTCCATCAGCAGTTTTTACTTACACGATTCTCTCCATTAACAAATTAACTATTCCTTCATGTCCAAGATATCTCCTATTAACCTATTCCGTCTTTTACTCAGTTTGTGTCATACAACTCTTTTCTCCCCAATTCGGTTCAACAGTTCTTCCTTCGTGACTCGATTGGCCAACGGCTTTGCCGCAGTGGTAACACCGGTTCCCGTCAGATTACCGAAGTTAAGCGCTGTCGGACTGGGCTAGCATTTGGACGGGTGACCATCCAGTCTGTTGAGCGCTGTTGGCAAACGGCGTGCACTGTGCCCTTGTCAGGCAAACTGAGGAGCTACTTACTTGAGAAGTAGCGGCTCTGGACTCGTAAATTGATATACGTCCGGGAGAGCGGTGTGCGGACCACATACCCATCCATAATCGCATCCCGTGGCGCCTGTGGGCTCAGGATGACACGGTGGCAGGTCGGTACCGTTGGGCCTTCCGAGGCCTGTTCGGACGGAGTTTAATTTAGTGACTCGAGCTGTCCATCGAAGTTTCAACATTCTGCGTTTGGACGATATTTTCAAAATGGTTCAAATGGCTCTGAGCACTATGGGACTCATCTTCCGAGGTAATCAGTTCCCTTAGAACTTAGAATTACTTAAACCTAACTAACCTAAGGACATTACACACATCCATGCCCGAGGCAGGATTCGAACCTGCGACCGTAGCGGTCTCGCAGTTCCAGACTGTAGTGCCTAGAACCGCACGGCCACTCCGGCCGGCGATATTTTCCCCAACCACCAACACTGTCCGAATGCCTCTACTTAAAATTACAATTTTGCTGGTCAGGTAGCAAAAGCGTTCAGAATCTACAGTCAGTCACAAGATTTCACTCTGTATTCAGAATTATAGCGACAACTTCTATTGATTACAACGACTACAAAAAATTAAAGTCTGATTTTAGAGAACCAGATTACCAAAAATTGCCTTCTTAATTTTAGCCTTTATGGCCATGAACGATTAAAATTTAACTAGTACCGTTTTCAGAGAGACTGGTCTTTTATGGACAAAGTCTACTCTGCCGTCTTTTTTAGGAAAACCGTACCCATTCAAGCCTGCAAACCTACAAAATTCTATTCTATTCGAGACTTCTGCACGGTTGTGAGCTGCGTGTGTCTTGATATAATTCCTAGAGCATGCAATAATAAGTACTGCTGCCTTGCAAGAAATGCGAGAAAGACTGCTCTTGTGAATCCAGGGGGGGGGGGGGGGGGGGGAAGAGTGATAATTATCTGTCCCCGTTTCCTTGGCGGCTTACGACTGTCAATGAAACGACGGAAAGGTGAAGGAAAGAGTTTCGTTGTCCACCTTCTAACCTTTTATCCGTCATAAAGTCAAATGCCATGTTTTTGTGTGACGAATGACCGCTCCTGCAATTACGCAATATAAGGTTTCCTTGAGAACGTTGCATCTTAACTTGGGGGACCGATGACCTCAACAGTTCCAAATTTCCGCACCTTAACTTGCTTTTGCGTGGTATTTACTGTATGTGGAATATTAAGACAATAGTGAGTGGAAAAACAGATGAGCTTGAGTCTAACAGAAGATGATAACGTAGTTTTACCAGAATCGCTCGTTAATGATTTAAACTTTATAAAATATAATAAAGGGACTCACGTACAGCCCTAGCCAGTACAGAATATTGCCTATTTTATAAATCAGCTGAGCTCAGGACGTGAATTCCCTTACACATCGCGTGACAGTATTCAGTGTTTAAAAGCTTTACAATACTCAGACAGAAGTGCTATCGCACTGATGTCATACAATAATAACTTAAAAGCGAGAGAGGTGTATGGGCGGCATTATACTCTATTTGTGTAAATATTACAGCGACCACAGAACAAGAGAAAACGGAATGTAATTCAGACTATTCCAAACCTTCAAATGGTTCAAATGGCTCTGAGCACTATGGGACTTAACATCTGAGGTCATCAGTCCCCTAGAACTTATAACTACTTAAACCTAACTAACCTAAGGACATCACACACATCCATGCCCAAGGCAGGATTCGAACCTGCGTCCGTGTGTTGTAACGAAGAAAAGCCGTAGTCTGCTTCATCTGACCCAACACAGCAAGCAGGATTCCATCGTTTTATGTTAACATGTTTGGTTACTTCGTTCCATATGATGTCAGAAACAACCATAACATTCTCCTGGAAAACACAAAAACAGTCCAATAGTATTTAATTAAGAGAGCTTATAGTTGAAAGATACATTTCTCACATTAAAAATATTTATTCAAAGATGACTTTGTATTAATGAAACTAAGATGATAAATACATAACTGCTCACATACCTCGGTATCGCCACCATCATTATCAGCACAACCATTAGGTATCAACAGCTACCAAAGACCTTCCTTTGCCCCTATAACATCCATTCGCCAGGTAGTATTCCCGATCACTCTCATTTAATTTTCGTTGAGACCATAATGACTTCCACTCCAATCTGTTCCCTCACTCATACGAATATGCTTGCTTTCCCGTCTCTCATAGTGATTTTGAACATGACTCTGTCCATTGCCGACAGAATAATTGCCACTTTTTGAATAATTTTCTGATTGGAAGTCCGCATCTCCCTGCACAATTCAGAACTGGTAATAAAGATGTTGACTTTACACTCTCATTTTCAGGAAAATAGGATAGACAGTTCTGAAAGGTTTTTTGGTTTATCAAAAGCGTTGCAGACTATGCTTATTCTTCTGTTTTTAAAATTTGCTTTCCATCCAATCGTCGTCAGCTGACCTAAGTACAAAAGTCACAAACTGGTTGTGTTACTTCACTGTTAACGTGCTCTGCTTTATTTTCGGTGAGTTATATTTTGTGTTATTACAGCGCAATCAAACGTACTTTTAAAATCACTCCATTACAATCTTCAATTTTCTCGTCAAATTTGCTTATAGGAAAACAATACAATGTTTCAGCTATATTTTAATATTACGTACCCCTTCTTCATCTTCCCTCTTTAGGAACCTGATCAACTTACCCTAGCGCGGTTGAGACAATTTTTGCTGATATGGAATCAGTTAGCCTCACTCCTCTTTCGGGTCTGAATTCCCCATTGTCCGGATGAAGTTAAAACGTACATTCTTCATTATACTACCATAGGTGGAATTAGTGTCCTGTTTCTCAAAGAATGTTACACAGATGGGTAGGTAATACTCACTGCTATGCTCTATGATTTTGTTCACGAATTGCAAATGGTTAACTGTACTATGCCCACTTCTCCAGCCGGCTTATTCCATCGCCTGAATAAAATTATATGTTTTTATCTCGATGTAGTTTCTGTATTAGTGAATGTTTGGTACATTACGAAGGGAACACTGATAGGTCCATAGTTATTTTTTTTCCTGCCTCTTTTATTGTGAAGTTGAGTTTATAGCAAAGTGTCCCAATTTTAGGAATATCTTCTTCCTCAGACATTTTGTAAACACTTTTACCATTTTACTCCCATATTACTCATCGTTCAGCATAAACCATTCCTACTGGGACATCATCATCACCAAATGTCTTTCCTTTCGTGATACGTTGAGTGACTTTATGTGCGTCTGGCATTACTATCGCCTGTATATGTTCTTGATTCGGCTCGTGAATATTTACAGAAATCTTCGAAAATTTGTGCAGTTTTCACTGTGTTATTAGTTTCTCCATGTTCGGAGGGTGTGCTGATTCCGCTACTGTTTGTTTCGTCAATGAAAACCACTCCTGTTGCTGATAACTTTCTCTGAGTACACAACCGGTTTCGGCCTTTTCATTAGACCATTTTCAAGTGTTCCTGAGAACTGCCATAAATATGACAGATATATAAATATTGTGCATAACAGGAGATGAAAAAAAGAAAGCTTTCAAATATACAATATTTTAATGCATTGAATTGTACAGTTTTTATAGCATGGCGCATCTATTTTTCTCATTATCTCATTGAGCACATAACATTTTAAATACACACGACTAACTTTTTTTATCATTTGACGTTGCTTTTCTACATCACAATGTGAGTTTTCTACCCTATCTGTACTTATACCTTAGACAAGTAAGCCTTGTTTTTCATCTTTGTTCATATACAGTATTTACGCTGAGTTCTCAAAAGCCATAGGATACTTTCTAACGGAACGTCAGACCTGCTTTTGCCCGACTAAGTGCAGCAACTCAACGAAACATGGACTCAACAAGTCACTGGAAGTCCCCTGCAGAAATATTGAGCCGTGCTACCTCTACAGCCGTCCATAGTAGCGAAAGTGTTGCCGGTGAAGGATTTTGTGCACAAACGACCTCACTATTATGTCTCATAAGCGTTCGATAGGATTCAAGTAGGGCCATCTGGGTGTCCAAGCCGTTCGCTCGTATTGTCCAGAATCTTCTTCAAACCAATCGCGAACAATTGTGGCCTGGTGTCATGATGCGTTTTCATCCATAAAAATTCCATCGTTGTTTGGGAATAGGAAGTCCATGAATTACTGCAATGGTCTCCAAATAGCCGAAAATAACCAAATGACCCAGTCCATTTCATGTGAACATAGCCCACACCATTATGAAGCCAACACCAGCTTGACAGTACCTTGTTGACAACTTGGGTCCATGGTTTCATCGGGTCTGCGCCACACTCGAACCCTACTGTCAGCTCTTACTAAGTGAAATCAGGACTCATCTATCAGGCCACGGTTTTCCCGTTGTTGAGGATCCAAATGATATGGTCACGAGCCAAGGCGAGGTGTTGAAGACGATGTGCTGTTAGCAAAGGCACTCGCGTCGATCGTCTGTTGTCATAGCCAATTAACGCCACATTTCGCCGCACTGTCCTAACGGAAATGTTCGTCGTAAGTACCAAATCGGTTTCTGCGGTTATTTCATGCAGTGTTGTTTGTCTGTTAGCACTGAAAACTCTATGCATACGCCGCGTGGTGGGGCCTAAAATTTTTTATTCTCGACTCACTCTTGGGACTGTGGATCTCGGAATACTGAATTCCCTAACAATTTGAAATGGTATGTCCCATGCGTCTAACTGCAACTACCATTCTGCGTTTAAAGTCTGTTAATCCCCATCGTCCGGCCACAATCACGTCGGAAACCTTTTCACAGGAATCACCTGAGTACATATGACAGTTCCGCTAATGCGTTGCCCTTTTATACCGTGTATATGTATAAGATACTACCGCCATCTGTATATGTGTGTATAGCTATCCCATGACTTTTGTCACCTCAGCGTACAAATCTGCCAGTGAAACTCTCTAAAAGCAACTGGTGCGTTTTCATTAATTAAGTTTCTCTCTACTGCTAGTTACGATTCCATCTATTTTATTTGAAGAAATTTAATGTCTTCTCAACAGAAGTATGCTTCATTTTCTTTATAGTATTATTGTTTTTAATTTTTACTCTAATAAAATTTTCCATTGTGTTGTCTCTCATCCACTACAAGACATTTAGTGGTAATTTAATTCAGCACTTTCTTTCATGTATCAATCACCAGCTACTCGAAACTCTTGGCGTTACTTTCGATATTTGCCTCGTACCATTTAACATTTCCTTTTTTCCTTCTCTTGCGCTCTTGTGCTGTACCCACACTTCAGTTCCTCAGTTGTTGAAAGCAATGTTGAGGTTCTCTTGTCTAGCTGTTGACGTTTTGTTTGCTTTCTTCTGGTGTTCCTCAGTGGACGTTAGATTGATAATTTTTCCGACGTTTCGCCGGTGCGAGTGGCTAGTATTTTGAAGGACTCTCGTTCCTACACCGTTTTACATATTCACGAGACGAAAGCCAACAAGCAATACGTCACTTTCTTGTCTCATTTAATTTTTGTATACCTTGCTCTTTTTAGTGTATCTCGCTATCCTTGAACATTCTTATAATTTCCATTCTTGATATTGTGATATTCTGTACAATTAGACTGTCTCTGTCGAATATAGTATCTGCCTTTACTTAGCGTCCTACAAGTCTATGATTGGTTGACAGTCTAAAATCCTTTAGGACTATCACATCGGGTATAATATCGGTATTGTTGCATATAACATAATCTCTTCAAATCTTTCGATATGAATATCCATATTTATTCTCTTATTACTTACTGTAAGGTATGAGCTATCATCAGATGACTTCGCTGTAGTTCGTGAACTGTAATAAGATTTTTCTAAGCGTCTAATGTATTATCTTATCCGAATAAATTACGAAGATAACCTTTTAGTCGAATGAACCCACTATTGCTACAAATATCTTGATCGCATCTGTAGAAATCTACAAGTATTACCCAGCATAAGTGTTTTACATATTCACTGTTGATAACTTTTATTTTAGCGACAGACTATCCAAGAAGATAAGTACATCTTTTTCATTTTTATAAAAGATGACCGAATTTATTTCCTTGCGACAAATCGCTTTTTTCAAGTAAACAGCTTCTTCGTTTCTTACATAACAGCTATTTTGAGACTTCGTGTGCTCTGTCATTTAGTATTTTCCACTCATCACATTCTACGAATAATTTAAGTTGTTGATGGAACAATCACAGTGATTTATTTTTTTCTCTAAAATCATTTTTTCTCTTTGTTTTCACAAAATCAACATATAACTGTGTTTGTGTTCAACTTTGGGTGTTATCTGAAAATGATTTAGAACTTTTTGCAAAATGAATATTCTTCTGGATGTGTCGATAGTTACGTTCACATCGTACAGAAGACGAATCAGAATTGGGCAATTTTGTGTGACATGAAAGACGCCAGTGTCACTACATCGAATTATCACCTATGAGCCAAAATATTTCGTCATCTTATATGTTGTTGACCTCTATGATGAGCAACATTAATGTCCTGGCTGTGACATGGTCTTCGATTAGTACTAGAAGTGGTACTAGTAATACCAATATAAAGTATCTTACAATATGTTCTATGCTGCGAAATCTATTGTATTCCAAGTTAGAATATGGTATAGGCCTACTCTTAACGAATATCTCTACCGTTAACGATCAAAAATGATTCCAGTTAGCGTGTGTCTTACTTCTACAATCGCTGTGCAGTTTTAGTGGTGTACGCTGTTTGCTTCCCCAACGAATTTATCTTTAACTATAGATGATCTGTTTTCTTTTGTAGCTTACTTGCACGGTCCACAGCAACTAACCGTTGTAAGACTGGAGCGCCATATTTTAATTCTCCTGATAACATTACTCAGTTTAGATGGAACTGATGGAAAAACGACCCTGAATCAGATCAGAACAGAGTCTTGCACGCCGCATTTCTGAAGCCGGCGGACGAATGCATGTGCGGCGAATGAATGAAGCATAAAGCGAAAGACTTTGCAGAGAGAGGAAAGGAACGGACTCAGAGCGCTACCAGAAAGAATTTTTCATCTTTATCTTTACTCTGCAAGGGCCCTAGAGCATTTGGTGGATGTGTAAGATGGAGCGGGAGGGCGTTGCTGCTGTTACGTACACAGCGGATTAGGTTTCCCAAGCACAAAAGGCGTATTGTGAGAGCACTGTATGTTTTCTAATTTATGTGGACCACACAAACTTCAAATGCTCACACTAGTGCAGTAGGTGTCACTATACTTCTCGAGTCATAAAGCTAGTTGCTGTTTTGTGTATTTCTCCCACTCTAAATACATTTAGTCAGCTTCCGATTTTTCCTTTGTGAGCCTGTGAGTCCACTTCCATCAGAGAAACTCAGTTAAATGCGCTGCAATTGAACGTCTTACGTGCCACATAATCGTGCCTCTTTTGTCGGTTCTTTTTTACCATACGTTGATTGCATAAAATATTTCGCTTGTTTTGTATGTTGAGCATCTGTGAAAATTATTGAATGTTCGAAAGTGTCAGGTATTAAATCGGTAGTATGACCTACTTCGCATATTCCACAATTTTGGACAGTAGTGTAATCGCATATTTACAATCTGATAACGCTGAAACAACGCCATATCTGTGGACAGCACTGTTACACTAAAATCTGAGTTGGCACTTCATTGAATAAACCATTTTCAGAAGAGTACTCGTGCGTTGCTGATAGTGCCTGCACACGCTATACATGGTATGGATTCAGCTGGTCCTCGTGAAACATTCGCCACACAGCCATGGGGCCAATATTCAGTGTTGTAGCTACATGTCTTGTACCGATAATAAGGTCGCCGTCAACTGGATGAAGAATTGGCACCTTCCGTGCGGTGCACTCGTCCTAGGACTTTCCAGGTCCCGAGAATCCCGCTTAAATACCTCATATTACCTAAGACGATGATCAATGGCTTCAAACGTTTTCCTGTCGGACCTTCGTCCTGGAAATCTCTCCCAGTAAAAACGTTGAGCTCGAGCGGCATTGTCGTCAGCTAATTCATACATCAACATAAATCAAATGGGCATCTGCCATTTCTGCATTTGTGTACTCTGCCATTGCGCGAGTCAAGTCTGTGATTAATTCCACGTAGTTGCAATGGTGGTACTGTTGTCGAGAACAGTTAATGTTACAAATGACGTACGTCGCATAGCAATAGGGACATCTACATCTACGTGATTGCTCTGCTATTCACAATAACGTGCCTGACAGAGGGATCAATGAACCACCTTCAAGCTGTCTCTCTACCGTTCCATTCTCTAACGGCGCGCAGGAAAAACGAGCACTTAAAGTTTTCTGTGCGAGCCCTGAGTTCTCTTATCTTATCATGATGATCATTTCTCTCTATGTAGGTGGGTGGCAACAGAATGTTTTCGCAATCGGAGGAGAAAACTGGTGATTGAAATTTCATAAGAAGATCCCGTCGCAACGAAAAACGCCATTGTTTTAATGGTTGCCACTCCAATTCACGTATCATGCCTGTGACACTATCTCCCCTGTTTCGCGATAATACAAAAAGAGGTGCCCTTCATTGTACTTTTTCGATGTCATCCGTCAGTCCCACCTGATGTGGATCCCACACCGCACAGCAATACTCCAGAATAGGGCGGACAAGCGTGGTGTAAGCAGTCTCTTTAGTAGACCTGTTGAACCTTCTAAGTGTACTTGCCGATGAATCGCTGTCTTTGGTTTGCTTCATCCATAGTATTATCTATGTGATCGTTCCAATTTACGTTATTTGTAATTGTAAACCCTAAGGATTTACTTGAATTTACAGCCTTCAGATTTGTGTGACTTATCGTGTAATCGAAATTTAGCTGATTTCTTTTAGTACTCATGTGAATAACTTCACACTTTTCTTTATTCAGGGTCAAGTGCCACTTTTCGCACCACACAGATATCTAAATCATTTTGCAAGTCGCTTTGATCATCTCATGACTTTACAAGACGGTAAGTGATAGTATCATCTGCAAACAATCTAAGACGGCTACTCAGATTGTTTCCTATGTCGTTAATATAGATCACGAACAACAGCGGGCCTACAACACTTCCTTGGGGAACGCCTGATATTATTTCTGTTTTACTCGATGACTTTCCGTCAATTACTACGACCTGTGACCTTTCTGACAGGAAATCACGAATCCGGTCGCACAACTGAGGCGATACTTCGTAGGCACGCAGTTTGGTTAGAAGACGCTTATGAGGAACAGTGTCAAAAGTCTTCTGGAAATATAAAAGTATGGAATCAATTTGACATACCCTGTCGATAGCACTTATTACTTCATGAGAATAAAGAGCTAGTTGTGTTTCACAAGAACGATATTTTCTGAAACCGTGCTGACTGTGTGTCAATAAATCGTTTTCTTCTAGGTACTTCATAATGTCTGAATAGAGTATATTTTCCAAAACCCTACTGCAAATCGACGTTAGTGATATAGGCCTGTAATTCAGCGGATTACTCCTACTTCCCTTTATGGGTGTTGGTGTGACTTGAGCAGTTTTCCAGTGTTTAGGTACGGATCTTTCTGTGATCGAATAATTGTATATAACTGCTAAATATGGAGCTATTTTATCAGCATACTCTCAGAGGAACCTGACTCGTATACAATCTGGACCGGTGGCCTTGCCTTTACTAACTGATTTAAGCTGCTTTGTTACACCGAGGATATCTACTTCTATGTTTCTCATCTTGGCAGTTGTTCTTGATTGGAATTCAGGAATATTTACTTCGTCTTCTTTGATGAAGGAGTTTCGAAAAACCGTGTAACATGTAAAACAGAGCACCGGCAGAACACAAGGTAAACTAGACATCACCAAGCGTGCATGTTCCCCATGATTCTGATGTTCTGTTCTTGCGTGTTTCCCATGGAGTAAATGAGCTGTAAAATGCGTTTCCGGACTCAAGCTCATGTAACAACATACTTTCTTCGTCTACGTCTGAGGAAAGTGTCCTGCAATTTGTGCCGTACATTTCTGTTGCACCCTGTAGATTACAACCTTTCGTCGTACAGGCCATTTATGTAACAACATAATTTCTTCGTCTACGTGTGAGGAACGTGTCCTGCAATTTGTCCCGTATATATCTCGTGCACCATGTAGATTACAACGTTTCGTCGTACAGGCCATTTCCCTTGAAAGACGTGACGAGAATAACCGAATTGATGTTGTTGTTGTTGTGGTCTTCAGTCTGAGATTGGTCTGATGCAGCTCTCCATGCTACTCTATCCTGTGCAAGCCTCTTCATCTCCCAGTACCTACCGCAACCCACATCCTTCTGAATCTGCTTGGTGTATTCATCTCTTGGTCTCTCTCTACGATTTTTACCCTCCACGCTGCCCTCCTATACTAAATTGGCGATCCCTTGATGCCTCAGAACATGTCCTGTCAACCGATCCCTTCTTCTGGTCAAGTTGTGCCACAAACTTCTCTTTTCCCCAATCCTATTCAATACTTCCTCATTAGATATGTGATCTACCCATCTAATCTTCAGCATTTTTCTGTAGCACCACACTTCGAAAGCTTCTATTCTCTTCTTGTCCAAACTATTTATCGTCCATGTTTCACTTGCATACATGGCTACACTCCATACAAATACTTTCAGAAAAGACTTCCTGACACTTAAATCTATACTCGATGTTAACAAATTTCTCTTCTTCAGAAACGATTTCCTTGCCATTGCCAGTCTACATTTTATATTCTCTCTACTTCGACCACCATCAGTTATTTTGTTCCCCAAATAGCAAAACTCCTTTACTACTTTAAGTGTCTCATTTCCTAATCTAATTCCCTCAGGATTACCCGACTTAATTCTACTACATTCCCTTATCCTCATTTTGCTTTTGTTGATGTTCATCTTATTACTCCTCTCAAGACACTGTCCATTCCATTCAACTGCTCTTCCAAGTCCTTTGCTATCTCTGACAGAATTACAATGTCATCGGCGAACCTCAAAGTTTTTATTTCTTCTCCATGGATTTTAATACCTACTCCGAATTTTTCTTTTGTTTCCTTTACTGCTTGCTCAATATACAGATTGAATAACATCGGTGAGAGGCTACAACCCTGTCTTACTCCCTTCCCAACCACTGCTCCCTTTCATGTCCCTCGACTCTTATAACTGCCATCTGGTTTCTGTACAAATTGTAAATAGCCTTTCGCTCCCTGTATTTTACCCCTGCCACCTTTAGAATTTGGAAGAGAGTATTCCAGCCAACATTGTCAAAAGCTTTCTCTAAGTCTACAAATGCTAGAAACTTAGGTTTGCCTTTCCTTAATCTTTCTTCTAATAAAATTCTCGTAGGCACGTGGAATGAAAGAGGACTGAGAAATATCGAGTAAGATGTCTCGATAGGGTGTTGAAAAAAAGAAAGATAGCAGAGTCGTAGATGGTATATGTTGCTTTCGCCAAATATCGGTACGTGGTTTTGCAGAGCGTAGAGGTAGCCCTAGAGTGTCTACGCAGGTTTGAAAGCGAAAGCCGCACGCACGTCTCGCGCCAAACCCGCTTGCGGCACGCGAAGAGTCCAGCGCAGCGAGTCGCGGTCCTGAGCAGCGTGACGTAAGCAGGCGGCCGGCCAGAGCGCGGGCTCAGCTGTGAGAGGACAGTGCCCCGCGCCGGGCGGCATCCCTTTGTGCCTTTCGAGCCGCGGGCCGCACAAAGGCCTGCCTGATTCCGCCGCGTACGCACCTCCTTGTTCTCGCCAATGGCCCAACCGACGTTAGCGCAAACTCCAACTGTTGCGAAATGGCGGCACAAATCAAAAAGCGCATTCCAGGTGATGATTTCCCACGGCGCGTAGGACGAGTTGCAAGTGAATTAGCTCCTCTGTTAACCTCAATTTACGGCCTATCTTTTGAGCGGAACAGTCTTTCACACCATTAAAAAAAAGGAGCACGGTTTTTACGCAACAGGTAGCACGCCTAACTCGCAGAAGTACCATCCTACACCAGTTATATCCATTTCTGGCATAATTCTGTAATACACACTGAGATGAGAAGTCTTGGGATACGTCCAAATATGGTTTGTAAGGTTGTTGTTGTTGTGGTCTTCAGTCCTGAGATTGGTCTGATGCAGCTCTCCATGCTACTCTATCCTGTGCAAGCCTCTTCATCTCCCAGTACCTACCGCAACCCACATCCTTCTGAATCTGCTTGGTGTATTCATCTCTTGGTCTCTCTCTACGATTTTTACCCTCCACGCTGCCCTCCAATACTAAATTGGTGATCCCTTGATGCCTCAGAACATGTCCTACCAACCGATAAATTCTTCTGGTCAAGTTGTGCCAAAAACTTCTCTTCTTCCCAATCCCATTCAATACTTCCTCATTAGTTATGTGATCCACCCATCTAATCTTCATCATTCTTCTGTGGCACCACATTTCGAAAGCTTCTATTCTCTTCTTGTCCAAACTATTTATCGTCAATGTTTCACTTGCATACATGGCTACACTCCATACAAATACTTTCAGAAACGACTTCCTGACACTTAAATCTATGCTCGATGTTAACAAATTTCTCTTCTTCAGAAACGCTTTCCTTGCCATTGCCAGTCTACATTTTATATCCTCTCTACTTCGACCATCATCAGTTATTTTGCTCCCCAAATAGCAAAACTCCTTTACTACTTTAAGTGTCTCATTTCCTAATCTAATTCCCTCAGGATTACCCGACTTAATTCGACTACATTCCATTATCCTCGTTTTGCTTTTGTTGATGTTCATCTTATACCCTCCTTTCAAGACACTGTTCATTCTGTTCAACTGCTCTTCCAAGTCCTTTACTGTCTCTGAATTACGATGCCATCGGCAAACCTCAAAGTTTTTATTTCTTCTCCATGTATTTTAATACCTACTCCGAATTTTTCTTTTGTTTCCTTTACTGCTTGCTCATTATACAGATTGAATAACATCGGTGAGAGGCTACAACCCTGTCTCACTCCCTTCCCAACCGCTGCTTCCCTTTCATGCCACCTCGGCTCATAAATGCCATCTGGTTTCTGACAAATTGTAAATAGCCTTTCGCTCTCTGTATTTTACCCCTGCCACCTTTAGAATTTGAAAGAGAGTATTCCAGTCAACGTTGTCAAAAGCTTGTAAGGTACAGTGCAGCTTGTAAGGTACAGTGCAGCAAATCGACGCGACATTTACGCAACAACTCGCTGCAAGTCCAATGCAGAAATATTGAGCCATGCCGCTTCTTTAGCTATCCATAATCGAAAGTGTTGCAGGTGCAGGATTTTCTGCAGGAACTAACCTCTAGATTCTATCCCACAGATGTTTGATGGCATTTATGTCGGGCCATCTGGGTAGCCATATCGCCGCGCGGGATTAACAGAGCGGTCTGAGGCGCTGCAGTCAGGGACTGTGCGGCTGGTCCCGGCGGGGGTTCCAGTCCTCCCTTGGACATGGGTGTGTGTGTTTGTCCTTAGGATAATTTAGGTTAAGTAGTGTGTAAGCTTAAGGACTGATGACCTGAGCAGTTAAGTCCCATAAGATTTCACACAAATTTCCACATTTTTGGTAGCCATATCACTTGCTCGAATTGTCCAGAATGTTCTTCAAACCGATCGCAAACTACTGTGGCCCGGTGACCGGGCGTGTTGTCATCCATGGAAATTCCATCGCCGGCCGGAGTGGCCGAGCTGTTCTAGGCGCTACAGTCTGGAATAGCGAGACCGCTACGGTCGCAGGTTCGAATCCTGCCTTGGGCATGGATGTGTGTGATGTCTTTAGGTTAGTTAGGTTTAAGTAGTTGTAAGTTCTAGGGGACTGATGACCTCAGATGTTAAGTCCCATAGTGCTCAGAGCCATTTGAACCATTTTGAAATTCCATCCTTGTTTCGGAACAAAAAGTCGACCATAACCATGTTCGGCTACCAATCATCGGTTCGGTTGGACCAGAGGACCCAGTCCATTCCATGTAAACACAGCCCACACCACTTCGGAGCCACCACCGTCACCACCAGTTTGCACAGTGTATTGTTGACAACTTGGGCCTAGGCAGGGGCGTAGCTACTGCTGTATCAACCATATCGGTGACACGGGGACCCCGGGCTACAGGGGCCCCGACATATGTTTGCAAAAATTCGTAAAATGTTTTCTACAATCTCACTCAAGGTGAGCGCCTAAGTCTTAGGCCGTACCCTAAACGTTTAAGTAAACGGATGGCCAAATGTTGACAACACAGAACTTCTCAAACAACTATAATTACAATTTTCAGTTGAACGAGAACAATATATATGCGTTTATTTCTATCTGTGCACACAGTTCATGACGTTCAAACAGCGTAAATCAAGTGATTATTTGTTCGTTATTAAGTTTAATTGTGAAAGAAATAAGTGAAAGAAAGAGAGATTACCCCGATGGAACTATGAAAAGAAGAACTAAACGGAGGAAGTTATAAGGAAACTGCCCAAAATTTCTTCATTTTTTGCAGAATCAGTTTCTGTGAGAGATTTACTTTGCAATGATAAGTACTAAAAACGTATCTATCACCACGGAAAAAAATAATTCTTGTTTGTAATTTAGGTCACGCTACGTAGCGTTCCACGGCGTATAACGTAGGGCTCATAGGTATCAGTAAATGCCGTCGCGGAAATGTACAACGTACATAATTTTATTAGAATTATGGTAACAAATCATAGGATTAGATTAAGGGTGCGCATGCGATGCATGTCGCTTGAGAACAGCGGCGTGCGAAAAGTTACGTCTAGTTCTGTCGTCTAGTCGAACAATTTGCACTAGTAAATACACGCGAGCAGCGCGTTCCCTAGATTTGTACATACGCAGTACGCACCTTTATAAGAAAATACATTCCATAATTTTACGTACACAAGTTTTCCCACATTAGGCGTATGTACGTAGATGTTTAATTTTACGTGCTTCGTGCAGAAAGTATTAATTAAATAAATTTTTTATCGTACACAGTTAACAAGATGGTATACATTAAATTTGTGAACAACAATGAGGTTATATCAGGAAGAGACCTCTTCCAGCCAACTCATCTGGTGCGGAAAGGGCGATGAAAAATAAAATCAGTCACTGCAGAATTTATTAAGTACACATTTAATAAAATAAAATTGTAATCAGTATAGTACGACATTACTGTTTAACCTCGTTAGCTCGAAAACGCCCAAGACGGACTCACGGTTAACGCGAAAAACGTTTGGTCCAGACAGGAATACATTAGTTCTAATAGTAAAATTTATCGGTTAACATGAATTTCGGTTAAGGCGAATTACGAACTCTTTTTCAGTCCCAAACGCAATTAAATTCCATTTTAACGTACTTCCAATGTTACAGCAATTTTTTCCGAAATGAATGCAAGAAATACAACTACAGAGCTAACTACCCATTGTTCACTCTTTTCTAAAGTATTGTATGTCGGAAGCTGCGATTATCAGTGTGTGCGGTACATTCAATCAAGGATTATAAAAGCTCGTTTAGAGATATTAGCGCTTTTATCACGCGTAATGAAAACAAAATAAAAGCTGATATCTGCAGTAGCAAAAAAATAGTTCCTTGGGAGAACTGGTCCGATGGAAAATCGTTATAAGTAAGGAAGATAATCGAATTTTTCGAGTAAGATCGATGAGTTTATGGATTATAGTTTAGATGAAAACGTCTGAACCAGCTATATAAATTGCAGAATGGTATGTTCGATGGGTTGACTTTACTGGTTACATATTCCCCAAGCATTTTTTCGTCCTGGAGCTAATGTTAGCTTCTAATCTTGATGGCCTTGGAAAATATCATAGGTCAATATGCTTGCATAGTATTTTTTTCAACATTCGGTTGCCACGAATGCAGAGTACTAAAAAATATCTCGTCAAAGAAAAGAAAGACATATTTTATATCGGAAAATAACAGGAACACTATAGTGTAGTACATAAGTAACACTTTACAGAAGTGTAACATGAGTAATCAGAAATATCTCTCGTTATACACTAGACTCACAGAGGATTACAAATACAGAGAGGTCAATCAATGCACGTTGCAGTTTTGCAGCTATCGCAAATTGATATTCGTGTAGAATGTTTTTGCAAACAAATCGCTAAGACTCTTTCCTAACACATATGCCAATCACTACTACGTTCACCGGTGCCTGCGTTCCGGCGTGTTCCGGCCCAAATTAAGCCCTATACTTCACTATTTTATTCACATTTTGACGATCCCCCTATGTTCTGAAGGAATCATGCCCGTGATGCTTACAACTTTTCGTGCTGCTTCGAAACATCAGCCAATCTATGCAGTGATCATTTGCGTTGCGCTACAGTATCAGTTACGAGGTGAGTTTTATTGCTGTTATTATCGCTTTGTTGAGCGCTAAGTTGAATTTCTAATATTACTAGATGTGCAAGGAAAGTTTTCCTGGTACATTGTCTATTACTTTTTCAACGCCTCAAGGCACGTAACAGGATCGTAAAAGTTTAATTAGTACCGTATTTTAAATGTCAGTCTTCTCTTACTCATGAAATATCTGTATCAGAACCGGCTTTATTTTAATTTCATATTCTTTGATAGAAAAATGTACCACATACGAGTTGCAAAGACTCTGCAAAAAAAAGTGTTTCCACGCAATATCACTTGTATTCGTCGGATCTCCACCGTAGCAGCCGCGCGGCACGATAGGAAAATGATGTGTGTGTGTGTGTGTGTATCTGCGTTTTGCTTGCACTGAATGAGATGGCGCAAATTTGGTGTATTTATTTCACTCCTTCCACGGCACTGTTGTTCATCCATCTTCTGCACCTTGCACCCCCCACACTGCAGCGATCTTAAGACTGAACAGCATTTAAAATATGACCCGCGTTGACGTTCCACGTCATCAAGAAGGCCTGTGAAACACTTTGGGTTCATCGGATCTGATTTAAAGATTAATTTAAAAATTAAATATTTTTATTAACGTTTTTAACCCTATAGTTTTGAATAAGTTCCAAAAATTCTCAATATTAATTTTACTTCATTTTATTTTTGGATTCATCTGTAAAAATTTCAAGGCTTTGGATATGTTTTTCTAATATTTTAAACAAACCGTATTGTCACTTCTGTTGGTTGCTTGCAGATGGTCAAAGCAAATCACACTCCTCCGCATGGGTTAATGGTGTTTCAGTTAGAGGCACTTTTACACAATGTGTGTCTGACAATTAAAACTCACGGCAGCAGATTAATGCGGGTCTATCTTTCAGTAATTGGTTACAAGGTAATACAATCGATACTTTACTGTAAAGTGAAATGAGTAGTAAAATTACTTCCTGGCGATATGTATTGCATTGCGTTATTAATGTCATAATTACATTAGCTTTATGAAATTTACCTTTATGAGGCCATAATTCTGAACCTGAAAATTTCATTTCAATTTTACGTTCACTATCGCATATGAGCCTATATTAAAAGAACTTCTGTTAAAGCGATATGATGAAATACACTCCTGGAAATGGAAAAAAGAACACATTGACACCGGTGTGTCAGACCCACCATACTTGCTCCGGACACTGCGAGAGGGCTGTACAAGCAATAATCACACGCACGGCACAGCGGACACACCAGGAACCGCGGTGTTGGCCGTCGAATGGCGCTAGCTGCACCGCCGCCGTCAGTGTCAGCCAGTTTGCCGTGGCATACGGAGCTCCATCGCAGTCTCTAACACTGGTAGCATGCCGCGACAGCGTGGACGTGAACCGTATGTGCAGTTGACGGACTTTGAGCGAGGGCGTATAGTGGGCATGCGGGAGGCCGGGTGGACGTACCGCCAAATTGCTCAACACGTGGGGCGTGAGGTCTCCACAGTACATCGATGTTGTCGCCAGTGGTCGGCGGAAGGTGCACGTGCCCGTCGACCTGGGACCGGACCGCAGCGACGCACGGATGCACGCCAAGACCGTAGGATCCTACGCAGTGCCGTAGGGGACCGCACCGCCACTTCCCAGCAAATTAGGGACACTGTTGCTCCTGGGGTATCGGCGAGGACCATTCGCAACCGTCTCCATGAAGCTGGGCTACGGTCCCGCACACCGTTAGGCCGTCTTCCGCTCACGCCCCAACATCGTGCAGCCCGCCTCCAGTGGTGTCGCGACAGGCGTGAATGGAGGGACAAATGGAGACGTGTCGTCTTCAGCGATGAGAGTCGCTTCTGCCTTGGTGCCAATGATGGTCGTATGCGTGTTTGGCGCCGTGCAGGTGAGCGCCACAATCAGGACTGCAGACGACCGAGGCACACAGGGCCAACACCCGGCATCATGGTGTGGGGAGCGATCTCCTACACTGGCCGTACACCTCTGGTGATCGTCGAGGGGACACTGAATAGTGCACGGTACATCCAAACCGTCATCGAACCCATCGTTCTACCATTCCTAGACCGGCAAGGGAACTTGCTGTTCCAACAGGACAATGCACGTCCGCACGTATCCCGTGCCACCCAACGTGCTCTAGAAGGTGTAAGTCAACTACCCTGGCCAGCAAGGTCTCCGGATCTGTCCCCCATTGAGCATGTTTGGGACTGGATGAAGCGTCGTCTCACGCGGTCTGCACGTCCAGCACGAACGCTGGTCCAACTGAGGCGCCAGGTGGAAATGGCATGGCAAGCCGTTCCACAGGACTACATCCAGCATCTCTACGATCGTTTCCATGGTAGAATAGCAGCCTGCATTGCTGCGAAAGGTGGATATACACTGTACTAGTGCCGACATTGTGCATGCTCTGTTGCCTGTGTCTATGTGCCTGTGGTTCTGTCAGTGTGATCATGTGATGTATCTGACCCCAGGAATGTGTCAATAAAGTTTCGCCGTCCTGGGACAATGAATTCACGGTGTTCTTATTTAAATTTCCAGGAGTGTAAATTACTTAAGTCCGACGATTCAAAATTAGGTTGTTAATTTACTTGCTACCGCAGTTAGAGAAAATATTATTTTAGAAATTAAAAACGCTCCACTTAAAGCGATTATTTTGGATACAACGCAAGACCTGTCAAAAACTGACCAAATTTCTGCAGTTTTTCGATAAGTCTCGATATCAGAAAATGATTATCGTGTGTCTAAGGAAATAAAAATGTGTGAGTCCTTTTTGCGATTTATATCTGTATTGTAGTGCAGAGTGCAGAAAGGCTTAAAACTGAAATTTTTAAAACTTTAAATGAATACGGATTTGATTTGTCCAAATGTGGAGTGCAGTGTTACGATGGAGCAAATGTTACAAGCCCTTATAAAAGAACATGCACCAAATGCCGATTATATTCAGCGTGAAGAACACACAGCAAATTATATTTTAAGTGATGCCGCGAAATGTGTTCCTGCAGTGTCCATTTTTTCAAAAAATTGGATAAATATATATATCTTTTTTGTCAACAGTATAAAACGCTGGTCAATGCGAGTAATGAAAAATAATTAAAATATAAAATTACCCTATAGAAGATATGTCCTACTAGATGGTTTTCAAGACACGACGCTTTATCGGCTGTAAAGAAAAATTATTCATTTATAATGAAAAAATTGTACCAGTTAAATTTTATTTCCACCAAAAAGACAATCGTGACGAATGTAAAACAATAATTAATATTTTAGAGAACTATGAGCATATAGTGATTGTCGCCTTTCTTAATTCATTATTTGAAATTATTAGTTCTGTTTCTAAGGCTCTTAAGCGTGTAAACAATGATATACAGAAAGCTAGTATTTTACTAAGTAATGTTTTGAACAGACTGAGCGAAATAATAAATCAAAATTCATTCCATGGTTTGTTAAACGAGTTCAGACACCTAGCAAAAGAGTGGGGGCTTACAACTGTTTTCAGAAATAAGCGACGGAAGATGACGAAGTGATATTTTGTTGAGTTGTGAGAAGATGAGACATTTCAGACCAGGAGTCGTACTTCAAAGTTAATGTGTGCTACTGCCGTTTACGTGTATTAATTTCGCGAACTAAGCAAAGATTTTATAGCCTGTGTTATTTGAGTAATACATTAGAAGTGTTGCAACCGGAGAAACTCTTTTCATTTTCAAATGAAATAATAAAAAAGGAAGCGGGAAAACTGACTGCTAAATACAATAAAGACATGTCATTTGATCTGTATGAACAATTAATTTCTTTGAAAATGTGCTTAAAACCTGAAATTCAGAAAATCCATTCCATTAAAGAACTCACGGAATTATTACTGATTAAATTCAATAGCCTTGAAACCAATTTTCCGGAGGTAATAACAGATTGTTTCCTATTTTCAACCCTTCCTGTAACAACTGCAACAGATGAAAGACGTTTTTCGAAATTAAAATTGATTAAACACTATCTTAGGAATCTAGGAACCAAGAACGGATTTCAGACTTGTCAGTGCTGTCTATAGAGGCAGAACATTTCGAAAACCTAAAATAGTCTTCCGCTATGGATGACTTAATAGGTAAGTTTGCCGAAAATAATTCGAGAAAAGTTTACATTTGAGTTGTTTGACTAGCTTGGTTCCTAGAAGACTCGATTGTAAGTAATTACTTACGTATGTAAACTATACTTAATGAAAAAAATATTTATTTTATTCAAAATGGGAGTTTTTGTTTTTTTCGTGAAAACTCTTTACCCTCCATTTGAGATTCGCCGCAGTCGGGTAAAAGGGCCCCGCGACAAATTTTGATACAGGGCCTCTCTAATGCAAGCTACAGCACTGGCCTAGGGCTTTGTCGGGTCTGGGCCACACACTAAACGTACTCTCTGCTTTTACCACCTAAAATCGGGAGTCATCTGATCAGACAACCCGATAAAATCACGAGCCAAGAAGAGGTGCTGCAGGCGATGTAGTGCTGTTAGCCAAGGCTCTCGCGTCGGTCGTCCCTTCGCTCCCAGCTTCAGGCAGTGTTGGCTTCAGTCACACAGCTTGAGGCTGGTGCCAATGGGCATCACTGTGGGGGTCTGGATGGGGGTTTTTCGGGGACTGCGAGCTCGTCCCACGCATCCCCCGATCGGACTATGACTGTGGCTGCCCGGGATACTGCCCACATTGAGGCTGATCCCTCACCTGTGGTAGAGTGGGAGGTCGTCTCGAGGTGTGGCAGGGGGCGAAAGACATTCCGGAGGACTGAACGGAAGGCTTCTCCAGTTTGACTGTCGAACCGGTTTCAGGCTCTGTCTCGGGCTGATACTGGTAGTTGGGAGTTCCAACGTCAGGCGCGTAATGGGGCCCCTTAGGAATATGGCAGCAAGAGAGTGGAAGAAAACCAATGTGCACGCCGTGTGCATACCGGGGGGGGAGTCTTTCCAGATGTGGAAAGGGTCCTTCCGGTTGCCATGAAGGGTACAGGGTGCACCCATCTACAGGTGGTCGCTCATGTCGGCAACAATGATGTGTGTCGCTATGGATCGGAGGAAATCCTCTCTGGCTTCCGGCGGCTATCTGATTTGGTGAAGACTGCCAGTCTCGATAGCGGGATGAAAGCAGAGTTCACCATCTGCGGCACTGACTTGTGGTACAGAGCCGAGTGGAGAGTCTGAATCAGAGACTGAGACGGTTCTGCGGCCGTGTGGGCTGCAGATTCCTCGACTTGCGCCATAGGGTGGTGGGGTTTCGGATTCCGCTGGATAGGTCAGGAGTCCAGTACACGCAGCAAGCGGCTACACGGGTAGCAGGGGTTGTGTGGCGTGGACTGGGCGGTTTTTTTTAGGTTAGATGGCCTCGGGCAAGTACAGAAAGGGCAACAGCCTCAAAGGGTGCGGGGCAAAGTCAGGACATGCGGGGACCAAGCATCAATCGGTATTGTAACTGTAAACTGTCGAAGCTGCATTGGTAAAGTACCGGAACTTCAAGCGCTGATAGAAAGAACCGAAGCTGAAATCGTTATAGATACAGAAAGCTGGCTGAAGCAAGAGATAAATTCTGCCGAAATTTTTATAAAGGCACAGACGGTGTTTAGAAAGAATAGATTGCATGCAATCGGTGGTGGCGTTTTTGTCGCTGTTAGTAGTAGTTTATCCTGTAGTGAAGTAGAAGAGGATAGTTCCTGTGAATTATTATGGGTGGAGGTTACACTCAACAACCGAGATAGGTTAATAATTGGCCCCTTTTACCGACCTCTCGACTCGGCAGCATTAGTGGCAGAACAACTGAGAGAAAATTTGGAACTTTTCGAGTCTGTAAGTGCAGAAATCGGAATCAGACCTCTATCTCTGACGTTGATCTGTTGCAGAATTTTACAACATGTTTTTTGCTCTAGTATCATGTCGTTTTTGGAAACCCAGAATCTAATCTGTAGGAATCAACATGGATTCCGGAAACCGCGATCATGTGAGACCCAACTCGCTTTATTTGTTCATGAGACCCAGAAAATATTAGATACAGGCTTCCAGGTAGATGCTATTTTCCTTGACTTCCGGAAGGCGTTCGATACAGTTCCGCACTGTCGCGTGATAAACAAAGTAAGAGCCTACGGAATATCAGGCCAGCTGTGTGGCTGGATTGAAGAGTTTTAGCAAAAAGAACACAGCATGTTGTTCTCAATGGAGAGACGTCTACAGACGTTAAAGTAACCTCTGGCGTGCCACAGGGGAGTGTTATGGGACCATTGCTTTTCACAATATATATAAATGACCTAGTAGATGGTGTCGGAAGTTTCATGCGGCTTTTCGCGGATGATGCTGTAGTATACAGAGAAATTGCAGCATTAGAAAATTGTAGCGAAGTGCAGGAAGATCTGCAGCGGATAGGCACTGGGTGCAGGGAGTGGCAACTGACCCTTAACATGGACACAAGTAATATGTAATGTATTGCGAATACATAGAAAGAATGATCCTTTATTGTATGATTATATGATAGCGGAACAAACACTGGTAGCAGTTACTTCCGTAAAATATCTGGGCGTATGCATGCGTAACGATTTCAAGTGGAATGATCGTATAAAATTAATTGTTGGTAAGGCGGGTACCAGGTTGAGATTCATTGGGAGAGTCCTTCGAAAATGTAGACCATCAACAAAGGAGGTGGCTTACAAAACACTCGTTCCACCTATACTTGAGTACTGCCCATAAGTGTGGGATCCGTACCAGGTCGGGTTGACAAAGGAGATAAAGAAGATCCAAAGAAGAGCGGTGCGTTTCGTCACAGGGTTATTTGGTAAGCATGATAGCGTTACAGAGATGTTTAGCAAACTCAAGTGGCAGACTCTGCAAGAGAGGCTCTCTGCATCGCGGTGTAGCTTGCTCGCCAGGTTGCGAGAGGGTGCGTTTCTGGATGAGGTATCGAATATAATGCTTCTCCCCTACTTATACCTCCCGAGGAGATCATGAATGTAAAATTAGAGAGATTCGAGCGCCCACGGAGGCTTTCAGACAGTCGTTCTTCCCGCGAACCATACGCGACTGGAACAGAAAAGGGAAGTAATGACAGTGGCACCTAAAGTGCCCTCCGCCACACACCGTTGGGTGGCTTGCGGAGTATAAATGTAGATGTAGATGTCTGCTGCCACAGCCAATTAACGCCACATATCGCTGCACTGTCCTAACTGATACGTTCATTGTACGTCCCGCATTCATTTCTGCGGTTATTTCACGCAGTGTTGCTTGTCAGTAGTGACCGCTGTACGCTGGTGCCGCTGCTCTTGTTACTGAAGGGAGTCGGCCACTGCCGCAGTGTGTGCGTGGTGAGAGGTAATGCCTGAAATTTGGTATTCTCGGCACAAACTTGCCGCTGTGGATCTCGGAATATTGAACTCCCTGACTATTTCCGAAATGGAATGGCCCACGCCGTCTAGGTCCAACAACCGTTCCGCGTTCGAAGTTTGTTAATTCCGGTCGTGCGACCATCATCACGTCGGAAACCTCTTCACATGAATGAACGAAGTACAAATGACAGCTCTGTCAACACACTGCCGTTTTATACCGTGTGTATGCGACACTGCCGTGATCTGTATATGTGCCTGTCGCTACCCCAAGACTTTCGTCACCTCAGTGTATTCAGTTCGAATGCAATGACCTAACTGGTGCAAAGTTATCTTCCGTATGACAAACAGTGCGGATCACGGAAACGCCTACCACACGAATTACAATTCAACTCTATATTGCACAAAAACTGCAACGTGTAGAGGTAACCTAGTGGAATCAGAGTTTTTGCAAATCCCAGGATCTTTCGTCTCATTGCCAATAATATGTACTTTTCATACATTTTTCTCGTTACCCAGAAATAGAAATCTTTTAAATGTGTAAAAATTTCGCAACCAGGATGTATAAATGTACCTGTTTTCTGCAGTCTCGACGTCCCCAAATTTATTAGCTAAGTTGTTCCATTACATCGAACAATATATACTTTAGCTTATCCGGTGCTGTGCCAGCGTTTGTCTTTGGGCACTACGCTTGGAAAATAACTTCATTTCCCGAATTCGGTAATGGGAGTCGAAATCAGTGAATTGTTTCTAAATCAGTAAGTTTTGTATCCTAAACGTTTTGTATTTTTTGTTTTTAAAAATAGGTAATGTGAATTTATTTTTCACGCGCAACGGCAGAGAAATATGGAGAGTTTCCACCTTATTAGAGTGTTCTAAGGTACCACTGAATGGCGGGCAGCGGTGGCCGAGCGGTTCTAGGCACTTCAGTCCGGAACCGCGTGACTGCTACGGTCGCAGGTTCGAATCCTGCCTCGGGCATGGATGTGTGTGATGTTCTTAGGTTAGTTAGGTTTAAGTAGTTCTAAGTTCTAGGGGACTGGTGACATCAGATGTTGAATCCCATAGTGCTCACAGCCATTTGAGCCAGTACCACTGGATGAATTTGTGGTATTCAATGTTAACGTTTGTACAATGCTGATTTTGACAGACGAAAATGTTTTGGACATTCGTTCAAAGTTCAAAAGATCGCATCTATGTAGAGGACGACGGCGATGAATGTTATAACGAAATTAACATTATATTTCCTATCACCGCTATGTCGGAAACGTACGCACAGCTATTTAGATGCGCATTGAAACAGTAAAAGAAATAAAACAAAGGATGACATCGAGAAAATTGTCGCAAAGGCGATGAAAACGACAATTCAAAATATAATAACAGATTTTACTTCCAAAAACCAGTAATGTACTGAATACATACTTTCATTAAGTAGTTATCTACAAGAGCAAATCTTAGCATGAAATCGTTTTTCTGTACTGTATTGAAATTTGGGCAGATCGAATGTAAACGTTCTTTTCAGTCCCATTCGTTTCGTGTTAATTCTTTTCCTTGTAAGCTGGTGGAGGATATCGTTCTACGTCCCCAGCTGGACTGGTTGCTCCTTGACAGGACAAAGGCATGCACTTTATGTTGGATAGAGTACCACTCACAAAAACACAAGTAATATCTGCAGTATCTTTCCACCCGAACTCACAACCACATGGTCGTGCAGGTTCGGTTTTTATTTTATTCTGCCGGACTGATTATGTAGCCTTGCTCCCAGCTAACCTGCAACGATTCTGCACGTCCTGCGGTGCGTATTTCTCTTCACTAATGCTGCCACTCGGTGCTAACTAATCGCGGCTTATGTTGAAAGCGAGGCTTTCCAATCTTTTTTAAGACTGCTTTCCAAATACAGAAGTTCCGGCCTATGTTTTGTCCCCAGAGACGATGTCACCTAACATATGCTTCGTTTGATTTGCTAAAACCGAGCAAGAGACCGATACAAGAACTGGAAGTGGAACGGTAGTAAGGATCGAAATCTTTGATATAGGCTAAGCAATCTCTTGCGCTACTATCCACGCTAGGAACACAACAGACACTAATACACTGCGCTACAAAATTAAAGAGTAACTTTTTTCAAAACTCTGTGATTATTTATTATTGCAACGCATAAGTATGAATTTTGACTCTAAGGAGCCTGCAATGTTCCTCTGTATTGGTTCGAAAGAGTGGCACCCTGCAACTTCACCCTCCGGTTCGACGACGCTTCAAACAGCAAGGTGGCGACTCATGCTCAGAAGTTCATGTGAGCTGTAAGGTGGGTTAATGATGTCACATTGGCACACAATTTCACCACAATTCTGTCAAACGCCCCCTTGGACGTGTCAGACCATGGTAAGGCCACCACACTGCCTTTTATCTACATTTCAGCTCCTTCTTTTGACTCCTCTGCGATGGTCGTCAGAACCGCGGCACCTTGCGTTGCAGTCACGAGGTTTTCGCGTGGGTGGTCCAGGAAAACATTTCAGACACACCGCCGCTCAGAATCGACATGAAGGGCCCTCAAGGGGTGACATGATGATCGTCGATGAAACCATCTCTCCTCCTGGAGCGTTCATTCCATCACATTTCAGTGTCGAAAGTTACATTTCGTGGTGCGACGAGCAACAGGACGACGTTCCTGACAAATCTGGCCACTGCTGCCACTCCTAGGCATTTCAACCCGACTCTAAGGACATCGAGGGACTGCAACCCTACTAAACGTGATCTCGCCCCCTCTGGAGTGTGGTGTGACAGATATTTTTGCAAAAGTGTTTATACGCTTTTTCATCCCCCCTTTTTTTCGTCCTACATGCGTGAATAAAATGGCAAAGTGTGCTTCTAAGACCACCCAGTTCGACAACGCCCTCGGCGCCACCCAGAATTATTCTTCAGCACGTTACAAATGTGTCAGGAACTTCGTAACATAACCCCCCCCCCCCCCCCCCCCTCACCCCAACAGTGCTCGACGGTCCCTGTCTGTCACTACATGAGGTCGCCTGCTTGGTATTGGTTTAGCTGTGGTCGCTCCCTTGCCTTTACTCTTCATCACTTCACATTACAATCACCGTCGACTTTGGCAATTTCAGAAGACTCGAAATGTCCCTGCTGTCAGCTGACATCCAATGACTAGTCCACGTACAAAGTCACTGAGTATTCCTGAGCGACACGTTATGCTATTGCTGACCACACAGTTCTCTCCACCTCCTTTTATACTCTCTCTGTCTCTGTCTGTCTCTCTCTCTCTCTCTCTCTCTATCTTGTGACATCTAGTAGTCAGTTCCACATGTTCGGATACTTTTGATCAGACACTGTATTCGTATCGTATACATTGTCCGTCATGTTGTGAATAGGCAACAACTTTCGGTATGTACATGATTAAGTGTTCCTTACGTCACTGACGCAAAGAAACAGCAGATCAGCACTACATTGTAACGTTTCAGCAGAAGAATCCCACACAATCATAAGTGTAATTCCTTCCATCATAAAAGCTACGAATTTCACAGCATCTCTTGCTTTGTTTCTACAAATGGTAACAAAATGTAGTTCTCCATAATTACACTGCCTGCCAACGAAAGTTAAGCAGCCAGAAGACATGGTGGGATATCAGTGTAACTTGGTGCACTTACACTCAGTCGGGGGGGGGGGGGGGGGGGTATGCAAAGAGTGGAGCTGCAATTCTCTCTAACAGGTAGAACGGTTGCCGGAGTGCATTAGTATTGTTCGTGTTTAATATTGTTACCAGGCCTGGTAGGGAATATAAGAGGCGCGAGTAGCATCAGACGTCGAGTGATCACTGTGAAGGACATGCAGGTGGCGCGTACTCATATGAGAAACAGTAATCAGCGCCTGAAAGAATGTGAAAGTGGCTTAATTGATCTCAATTTGGCCGGCTGGTCGAATCAGGCAATATCCAGATTTTTGGCAATTCGTGACAGTGGCCCGATATTTGACCGAATGGGTATGTGAGGTGAGCGGAGGCATACTTGTCCTCTAGGTTCCGGCTACCCACGTCTGATCACCACAAGGTAAGAAACTGACAATCGTTTGCAACAATACACCCGAAATCCGTTATGTGTCACCTTGTACAAATACCTCTCTTGTGAAAATACTCCACTTATAGTTTCCATAAGTGTAGTTAATTTTCCTGAAAATTCGATGTTTAATGACTTGTTGGACTGAGAAGTAGGTGCTCTTGCAGATATCAATTTATACTGAAGTAGTACGCCACTTACTTAGCCCATCCTTAATTTTTACCATTAGTACAGGGTGTTTCAAAAATGACCGGTATATTTGAAACGGCAATAAAAACTAAACGAGCAGCGATGTCTGCCTGAAAATGTACTGTTGTCCCAAGCATATTGCAACAAACGGTGTATTTCTATCGCTGCTCGTTTAGTTTGTATTGCCGTTTCAAATATACCGGTCATTTTTGAAACACCCTGTAGTAGCATCTCTAAGAAAATATTGTCAGCTTCGTTCAATAGGCATATGCACTGCTTATTACATCTGATTTTTCGAATTACACCTATCTATAGGTTTGACTAATATGGTACCTGATTTATCTCATGCATCTCACTGGGCAGTTTTGCACGAGACTGGAATGTCCCAAATACTGGCATCGTTTTTTGCGCTAATTCTGAAACAGTTCGGTTTGTCTACTCTCGAAATCTGGAACATCCAATGTACACCCGCACCTAAATCTACATGATTACTCTGAAGTTCCTAATTACGTGTCTGGCAGGGGGTTCATCGAACCATCTTTAAGCAATTTCTCTACCGTTCGACTCTACAATAGCGCGCGGGAGAAACGAACACTTAAATCTTTTTGTGTGAGCTCTGATTTCTCTTATCTTTTTATGATGACGGTTTCTCCCCATGTAGGTGGCGCCAAAAACATATTTTCACACTCCGAGGAGAAAGTTGGTGATTGAATTTCATGTGAAGGTTCTGTCGCAGCAAAAAAATCTTCGTTTTAATGACTGCCACATCAGTTCATGTATCATATGCGTGGCACTCTCTCCCATATTTCGTGACACTAAAATGCGCAGCCCGTCTTTGAACTTTACGATGTGCTCTCAATCCTGTCCGAAGCGGATCCCACACTGCACAGCAATACTCCAGAAGTGGGCGGACAAGCATAGTGTAAGCACTAAGTAGTCTCGTTAGTAAAACTTTTGGATTTTGTAAGTGTTCTGCCAATAAATTGAAGTCTATTGTTTGTTTTCTCTACAGCGTTATCTACGTGTTTTTTTCCCAATGTAAGTTATTCCTAATTGTAGTCCCTAGGTATTTAGTTGATTACAGCCTTCAGATTTGTGTGTGTTGGCCTGTCACCGAAATTTGTTGGATTCTTTTCGGGACTCATGTGTCGGACTTCATATTTTTCATTGTTTAGAGTCACTTGCCACTTTTCACATCGTATAGACGTCATGTCTAAATCATATTGCAATTTGTCTTGATGATCTGCTGACATTACATGGTGGCAAACGACAACATTGTCTACAAACAACCCAAGAGTACTGCTCAGAGTGTCTCTTAAATCGTTTTTGTAGATCTGGAACAACGGAGGGCCTATAACACTTCCTTG
Source organism: Schistocerca gregaria (assembly GCF_023897955.1). NCBI lineage: Eukaryota > Metazoa > Arthropoda > Insecta > Orthoptera > Acrididae > Schistocerca > Schistocerca gregaria. Next base: position 667,876,770 of record NC_064920.1, read on the forward strand.
AAGAACGCCAGGTAGTACTTCCATTTCACTCGATGACTTTTCCGTCAGTTGTTACCAACTGTGATTTTCCTGACAAGAATTATGAATCCAGTCACACAACTGAGATGATACTCCTTAGGACGCAATTTAATTAGAAGTCGCTTGTGAACAGTCTCAAAAGAATTCTGGAAACCTCAATATATGGTATCAATTCGACACCACCTGTCGACAGCCTCATTTCACAAGAACAATGTTTTGTAAATGGTTGTTTGTCAATAAATCGTTTTCTTCGAGGTGATTCATAATTTTCGAGTTCAATATATATTTCAAAATCTTACCGCAAATCGACGTTAGTTATATGAGTCGTAATTCAGCGAATTACTCCTGTTTCCTTTCTTGGATGTTTGTGTTACTTGTGCAGGCTCTCACGGGCACAGAAGCAGGAAATATTTTATTCTGTTTTCTAGTGAGACTTCGTGGTCACTATGTGATAGCTGGGTAAGAAATTAAGTACGAGAATCTTTGACCTTTACTCTCAACTACCCTTAGATATCCATTATAGGTAGAAAGCATTGCTGAAAATGTACACCGCTGTGTCAATACACCGTTTTCATTTTTTTCCTTGCACTTCCCGCTGAAATCTTCATAAAAACAAAACATAACTGATCAGACTTACATAAGTTGAGAGTCACAACAAAATCAAAACAAGTTTCTATAAAACAAATTCAGTTTTTTAAACTTTACCACGTCCGTCTCTTCTATCAAGCACCTCCTCTAGACAGCGAATAACTTTACAAACTAATACGAGGCGTTGGCCTACCAATCACACCCGCATTCGCCAACAAAATTCGGAAGAATCTGACCTGAATTCTAAGCTTGTGCACGGGAATGCACTCCAGAACACCTGTGTCCTCTCTGTATTAGAAGAACAACTTTGTCGATAGCTGTGAACCACTAACTTTGAGCGTCAGAAGCATGTAATTAGGCCAGTAGCCCTTGGGTCTCAGAGGATCTATAACTTGTCTTACATACCCACTAGGTCTGCCGACCGACTCACAGATTGCCACAATCACTCCAAATAAGATTTTCTGAAAACACATTCCTTCAGTCTCAAAAACAGTTTGTTGCAGTTGGGATGCTGCAGAAGACGGACTATACTGAAATCCTGTTCAGATGTGTTATATCAATATCGCATCACATTAACAAAGGATATTGATCGCATACAAAGAAAGATAGTTTGATGGTCATACGTTGTTGAAAAGTGAGAGAGTGTAAACGAAGTGTGAAAAATTTTGACACGTAGATATTCTATAAAGAGGGCTAACAACTGGTGAAGACCTGCAAAGAAATTTTCAAGGACTGGTTTTTAGGCTGAAATCTGCAAGTTTTGTTTAATTCAATAGATATCGCCCCCATAGAAACAGCTAACACGAGTCTAAATAGTGTGTACAGAAACGTATATACATATTCACAGTGCTGCGTCTGTGAATCCAACGGAAACAAACTCCAACATATGACACAAAATATACTCTCTACAATGCCTTTTACAGCTTTTTGCAAAACACTGATGTGGACGTAGATGCAGATGACTGGACAAGACGAAAGTTGTTCGATAGCAGTACCAAGCAGTATGTCATTTCGAAATTTGATACACCCGTCAGTGTAACTCAAATAAAGGTGGGCACTCTTCTTGGTTTATCTTAATTTGGTAGTTAGTTTTTGATGTTTTTCTGTAGAGCCATTCTGGAGAGTTCCCAATTAAACCATTTGTTAGTGGCGCTTATCTATATCAACAGTGGGAGCCATTATTTACTTCATGTTTTGAAACAGGGAAGTTCGTAGTATACTTTACACATATGCATGTTCACTTTGGTTAATAGAACTCTACTATCATTATAAAGGAATTATTCATTTTGTGTTAGTCTGCTCCTACAGCCCGTTATTACGCATATAGCTCAATGCATTGAGTGGGAAAGTCAGCGTGAAACACTAGACAGTCCTTCTTTTCCTTTTTTTCTAAGTCGTCAGTATTGCTACTGATCTGATGTTGTCCTCCAGCTTTTAATACCTTGTGCTGACCTTTTCAGCCTTACATTCCTCTCACGTGCAGTATCCTTTATAACAGTTTTCCGTTTTGTCTGTCGCTATTGTTTCATTCCTCTGCGTCTCGTTTCAGCACCAATTTAACTATTCATGGATTCTGTAGAAGACGTCCCAGTAACTTGTCCTTTCTTCTGATAAAGATCTTCGTAAGACTTCTTTTCTTACTTGTTCTTTGTAGTACTTTCGCACTTCGTACTGTATCTGTCCACTTAATTTATAACAATTTCAATAGCACCATATTAAAATGTTTCCAGTTTCCTCTAATCTGGATTTCCGATGGTTCTTGTTCCACATCCATACAATGTTGAGCTTCAGACGCACACTTTCAGGAACTTCCTCCTCTTTTCCGCATAAGTATCTGATATCAGTAGAGCTCTTATATTGAGAAAATCTTTCTTACCCTGTCGTAATATCCTTCTGATTCATTCCGTGTTTCCATCATCCTGTGTAACCTTACTTTCGACTGGAAAAATTCATTTACTTGTTCTACTCCTCTGTATAGTTTCCAATTTTGCCGTTAAACAAGTCATTATTCGGCATTCATCATTATTCAGTATTCATAACCTGTGTCTTGCATCTGCTAAACATATGGCCCAATTCTACAAACCTATGGAGCCTGAAAAGGATACTCTGATATCTTGTGTGTCCTTTGACCGAGAGGTTGTTTTGCTAGCACCATCCGGAGGTCACGCGGAGGGTAATTAAATGATGCACTTATTTAAGAACGTGTTGAGGCATAGATACCTTCATATGAAAGTCTTGGAATATCAATTGAAGACATAAAGTCCGTAAATGAGTCCGCGATCATAATGAGAGACTTTATGAGTGAAGGTCCGCCTTAATCACACAAATTTCACATTTCAGTATTACCTGTTTCGGCTACTGTCATCTTCAGATCGATACAAATAAAAAATAGTTGTACAATGAACTTACAAATAAAAAATACTGTACAATGAACTAAATTCAACTATCTGGAACAAAATCTATAACAGGCTTGGTGATACATAAGAAAAATTTTTAAAAAATTATATGATTAACGGCCCTCATACCAGCCAAACATACAATAAAATATTCTGATGTAGGAATTAACGTCAAAATTTATACATCTAAATACATAGTAAGTGCTGGTTATGATCTGGAATGCGTATTGTTTTTATACATATTAACTACAGCCAGCAGAGGGCACTGTAGCTAGGGTACATGAGTAACCAGTATCGTAAATTTAATAATTAACGGGCAGTATGCCTTGTCATTAATTAAAATTACTTCACACTATAAAATGAGAGTCTGACAATAAAACATGAACTGCATACAATTAAGAAAAATATGCAGCAAGAATTATAGAGGACAATATGGAAGTGTTGCATAAGGCACCAAAGGGACTATTACTGAACCTTCTCGAATAAAATCTAAATTTATGTACAAAGAAAACGGCAACGAGAATTACTGGTTAACGAACAGCATGAGTTTAACCTGAACGCTTATTTTGATGTAATCGGAAACCTACTAGTTTGAGCAACGCCGAGCGTCGCAACAGCTCGGCGTGCGGTCGTGTGCGCCGGCCACCAGTGGCGAGGAGACAGGGCCTTCTTCCGAAAGCTCTGCCGCAGGAAAACAAGAACTGCTTCATATAGAAAAGCAAGGAGACGGCGTCATGGAGATCCCACTCCGGATGTGTTATCGGCTATGGAGGTTTTAATTAATAGTCACTGTTTTGTTAATTACCTTACACTTACGGCTATGTTTCAATTTTTTGTCATGATGGAAGGTTTCGATTTATAGATGTGAGGTTATTTTTAAGCTTTTGTTCTGGATGTTATACCACTGTGTTTTATTCACTTTGCCAGGCTATGAACTTCACATTATTACTCTTTACACCTTTTATGTGGATTTTAAGCACGGACCTAACTCCACATATTTTATGTCCGTTCGTGTTTTATTGTTAGACGTTCGTTTTGCCATGTGGAGAAAGATCCACAGCCTTATCCCTATCACACACTGTTGCTAGATACCACTGTATAATCCGGCCAGTACAGGACCTGCAACATGCGGTCGTGCATTATCCTGCTGAAATGTAGGGTTTCGCAGGGATCGAATTAAGGGTATAGCCACTGGTCGTAACACATCTGAAATGTCACGTCCATTGTTAAAGTGCCACCATTGCGAACAAGAGGTGACCGAGACGTGTAACCAATGGCACCCTATACCATCACGCAGGGTGATACACCAGTTTGGCGACGAAGAAAACACGCTTCCAATGTGCGTTTACCGCGATGTTGCCAAACACGGGTGCGACCATCATGATGCTGTAAACGGAACCTGGATTCATCCCCAAAAATGACGTTTTGCCATTTGTGCACCCAGGTTCGTCGTTGAGTACACCTTCGCAGGCGCTCCTGTCTGTCATGCAGCGTCAAGGGTAATTGCAGCCATGGTCTCCGAGCTCATAGTCCATGCTGCTGCAAACGTCGTCGAACTGTTCGTGCAGATGGTTTTTGTCTTTAAGACGTCCCCAACTGTTGACTCAGGGATCGAGACGTGGCTGCACGATCCGTTACAGCCATGCGGATAAGATGCTTGTCATCAAGACTGCTAGTGATACGAGGCTGTTGGGATCCAGCACGGCGTTCCGTATTACACTCCTGAACCCACTGATTCCATATTCTGCTAACAGCCATTGGATCTCGACCAACGCGAGGAGCAATGTCACGATACGATAAATCGCAATCACGATAGGCTAGAATCCGACCTTTATCAAAGTCGGAAACGTGATGGCACACATTTCTCCTCCTTACACGAGGCATCACAACAACGTTTCACCAGGCAACGCCGGTCAACAGCTGTTTGTGTATGAGAAATGGGTTGGAAACTTTCCTCATGTCAGCATGTTGTAGGTGTCGCCACCCTCGCCAACCTCGTGTGATTGCTCTGAATAGCTAATCATTTGCATATCACAGCATCTTCTTCCTGTCGGTTAAATTTCGCGTCTGTAGCACGTCATCTTCGTGGTGTAGCAAATTTAATGGCCAGTAGTGTATTATCTGATGAAAAGTACGCAGCACTCTTACGTAAAGCGAATTTGGCTACTTGATTCCACGGTAGCGAACCAGCCATTATAAAAGGAGGTGGAGAGTACTGTGTTGTCAGAAGCCGCAAAGCATAATGGATCGGTCAGGAGGACTCACTGACTTTGAACGTGAATTAGTCAATGATTGTCAACTGAGTAACACATTTGTCATAGACATTTCAATCCTTCTAAATCCGCCGACGTTCACTGTTGCTGATGCGACCGTGATGTGGAAAAGCGAAGAAACAACCATACCTAAACACATACCAGGTAGACCTCGCGTTCTGACAGAGGGACCGTCGAACATAGCGGATGGTGGATGTATACAAATAATATGAAATCAGAGAAAGGAATCACCCGTAGTTCCAAACTGCTAGCAACAGTCCAGCTAGTACAATGACTGTGCCTAGGGGGTTAAAAAGTTAGGCTCGCAGTGCTCCAGCACCTTCTCACAACACACACTTTTCGGCAGTCAGTGCTGAGTGACACTTGAGGACGTGTAAACAGCGACGCCACTGGACCGTGAATGACTGGAAACGAGTGATCTGGAGTGATGAATCACGCTTTACACAGTGTGAATCCGATGCAAAGGTTTGTATGTGGTCAATCCCTGGAGGCCGTTATCTGCCACCGTGTGTAGTTCTATCAGTGAAGTACACATTATGGTATGGAGGTGTTTTCTGTGTTGCTGGCTTAGTCCCCTTATTGTGCTTAAGATAAAGATCAATGTGTAAGGATATCAACATACTGTGTCCTGCTATTAGTAGTGGAAGTTTGGAGACGATTATTGTTTGTATCAACATGGCAATACACGTTGTAATGAAGCAGCATCTGTCAGGCAATAGTTTGTAGACAGCCGGCCCCTGTGGCCGAGCGGTTCTAGGCGCCTAAGTCCAGAACCGCGCTGCTGCTACGGTCGTAGGTTCGAATCCTGCCTCGGGCATGGATGTGTGTGATGTCCTTAGGTTCAGTTAGGTTTAAGTAGTTTTAAGTCTAGGGAACTAATGACCTCAGATGTTAAGTCTCATAGTGCTTAGAGCCATTTGAACCATTTGGTTTGTAGACAGTAACATCCCTGAAATTGACTAGTCTCTCTTGAGCTCCGTCCTAAATCCAAGGAACGCTGTCGGCATGAGTTGCAACGTCGACTTCAGACCGCCAGCAACATCCAATATCACTACGTTCTTTGGTTTAGGGTCTTGAGGAAGAATGTGCTGCCATTCCTCCACGGACTTTCGGATGCCCCACTCAAAGTGCACCAGCAGAGTTCAAGCCGTCATAAAGGAAAAGGGTCAACATGCCCCATATAAATGTCGACTAATAGGTGCCCAGATACTTTTGATAAGAGTATACATGGCATCCTGCCCTCTTGTTACTACTGTACTTGTGAAACCTTGATTATGTATTTATTTAGTATATTCCACTCATCTCCTATGCAAGCAGTCGCGTCCCTTTTACTTCGGCTATTGGTTACTGTCTCAGACAATTGCTGCTTCACCTCAATCGGTGCTAAATTTTCGATATTACATTTCATAGTAACTTCTTTTTTTTCCTGTCCGCTTGAATTTCAACATCATGTTCATAACTACTAGGTTATAATCTGTGTCTAGGTCCGCACCTGGGTGTGCTTTGTCGTCCAGAAGTTGTTTTCTTAAACTCTCACTACAATGTATTCCAGTTGATGTCTTCCTGTATTTCCTGGTGGAAACATTTGTCAGAAAGCTGACAACCTCTTTTTCATCTCATTTCTTTCCTGTAGTCCATATTCCCCAGCTCTCCTATAACAATTTTACAATACGTTAGGGCTATGGAATTTTAATATCTCCTGACATATTCTGCCAGTTCCTCCATTTACTTATATGTTGCCGCTGTCTGCTCGCCATCAGATTGTGACATGAGCACGTAAACACGTACAGGTGTATTTGGTGCTGAGTTAATGTTGCTCATAGTGTCTGTGTTCTTAACTATGTTATGCCATTTATTAATGACGTCGTTATTACCCTGCAGTCATCTTACTAGAAAACTGTCCTCTTTTCATTACCCTTCACTAATCACTATCAAGTCTAACATCAGCCTGTTCACACCTAATTTCAAATTCTCTGTTTTACCTACGACATACAGGCTTCTGGCATTCTGCGCTCAGATTCAAAGAACATTATTCTGCGTTCTTCTGACAACTCCGTCCTGAGGAGTCGCTATACGGAGATCCGAAGGGAAGACTAGTTTACTTCCCAAAGTGTTTCACAAAAGAAATGACAACCAAGAGAATCTTGCAGTAGATTGCATTTTTGTGGATACTTTGAGTGTTTTTAATGCACTAGTTTCCACTGGCTTCTGAATATTCCATTGTCACTGATTATTGCTGATGCGTCCTCCACAGGACTGCCATAGCGATGTGAATCCACTTTCTGAACGCTACAGCAACTTCACATTGATCAAATTAATGACACTGGTGTCGGAATCAATGTTCCTGTGTTTCCTTCCAGGTGATCTACTCTGGTTTCTTCTTCATAGTGTTCATCGTCGGGTGCTCGAACATAAATGCGAATGTAGCCACACGAGTTCAAGCTAAGGAGAAGCTTTCATATGACAATAGGGACACCGACACACAAGTCGCTGACGTGGCGTTAGATCGAAAGACTTGCACTGTGATGAGAGCCACATCAGGCTTGTTTATGATCTCCTCGGGTTTCCGCCTGTACGTGCTGTCAAACGTGTACAGTATTCCGCCAGAAAGTTTTCCCTGAAGCGCCAGTGCTGCGAGAATACTTCCGCCTGCTACTCGCTGTCTACAAGAGGGATCCGACCTTAACTAATCGATTACAGAAGTGAGTGGTTCTGGGTGCTGGTGTATAATTTTCGGCGACAAATCAGTTTGATAAGCTATTAGAAGAACTGGAACAGAACTTTAAATACATGAAAGGCCAGCAATATTAGCAAGCTAGATGCAGCTGCAGTTTTTCAAATTAACAACAATTAGTAATGATCTACCTTCATCAGTCGGGTACTCAAATCAAACTTCGCAAAGGTGCCAAAAAAAGTTGAGTAATTCCTTCTAAGTCAGTCGACTGAACTGTCGTTTAGCTCTCCCAGTCAGCAGTGCCATGTAATCCGTTCTTTTCAGGGGCAGATATTTATTATTATTACAGCCAACATGAAGTACACGGCGTAGGTGGAAAACGTGAGCTTTTATGAAGGCTGTACTCACGTTTAATTGCCAGCGTCACTTAAACATTGCACGATTCTCATCACGAATCTTTCTTGCCGTTGACTCTCTGTCGTAAGATACCGCGGCGAGATCACTGTGTCTCTTATTTCAATGTGATGCAGTCATACGAACAGCCCACTTCCTTCTCGTACGTTTGCTTAACGCCGGTACTGAAAGTGTACTCAATTTCTGTTTCTGACTAGTCTTCTTCCCTTTTGCTAGATACGTAACTAAACTAATGTCAAACTCATTACCATTAACAGTAAAACTTTGCCCATGAACTATAATTAAAGGATTTACGGAATACTGCCGGTTGTTTAAGGATGAAAGTATCTCTTATTGATGAAAAAGGAGATAAGCTACAAGAGTAAACCTAGGTTGTTTCGACAGAACGTCTTTCCGAAGTATGCAGTTGCCAAATTTTAGTTCATTACAAAACTTTCGATAGAGGCAGCATATAACGGATATCATGTCATCACTGAATTCCTGTACAGCCTCTACGTTTATAGTTTCACAATCATGTTCATCATAGACTCACCGGACATGAGCGGTGTATCTATGCTTCTGGCCATTAAAACTGAAACACAGTGAAGGCGGCATGCAACAAACACAAGACTGGCATGAAGTTTACTACATATTTGGCTGTGCAAATGATTAGCATTCCAGTGCAAACCCAAAGCGAGAGTAGGAGTACCGCCATCTAAATTATGTACACAAGGAAAGGTTACGCAGCGGATTGTTTGTGAGACTATCAAGTTATGGCTCTTTTGAGAACACGAAAAGTTTACCATAACCTGTTGTAATTTCACAACAGCAGGACATTAGCCCTTCTAGATATTAGTTTATCGGTCCGATTGTTCGCTGAATATAAGTATGCACTAGAACAGTGCGATGGCGCCTCGAGCACTGTTGTCTGTCAGCACGGTGGCTCTTGTTTCTGCTGCTCTTGACGCGGTTTGTTCTCATAACCTCCAGTCTGGGTGCACGCACCGATTCAGTTGGAAAAGACGTCCTAAAGTCGTTGTATTCTGTCCTGTGGCAGCTGGCCCATAACTGTTGTAACTGGTCCTTGATATCTTTGATACCGGCAGTCAGAGAGAGTTCATATCCGACCTGTTCCCACACAGTGACGGGTCTGGGGATCTGGCTGGCAACAGGAATACCTCAACACCACGCAGGCAGATCATAGAGACAGGTGCAATGTCTGAACCAGCATTGTCCCGCACGATATCGCCGCATGAGAGGTTTCCCGCGATCTCTATAAATCACTCAAGGCAAATGTTGGGATGGTTCCTTCGAAAGGGCACGACCGATTTCCTTCCCCATCTTTCAAACATTCTGAGCTTGTGCTCCGTCTCTAATGACTCAATGTAGACGAAACGTTAAAACCTAATCCTCCTCCTTTCAGTCACTACCAGCGGTGATTTGAAGTCATACTCGATCGATCCCCACACCATAACGCCACGAGAAATACCTCAGTGCATTTCCGATACGAGGAAGTGACTTCCTTGTCGGCTGTCGATTCGGGCGTCCTGGTCGTTGATCCTACGCTCCGTGGGTTTGTTTGGCGTGCGTGTGACCCCTCATGACTGACTGGCCGGACTGGCACACATCCGTATTTTATTAATTATTTCGTGGCACCTGCAGATGGAGCTTTAGGTTCCGAAATCGGTCGTGTAATGAATAAGAAATTAGTGGCAACTGAAGCTGATTTTTATTCTATTGAACGGATAGTGGTCTGGGCATCTGATACATGCTCAATCTCGAGTGACTTCCCCAGGACGACCGGTGTTTCCAACACCCATCGGAGACAACTTGTAAAGCCTGTGCAGGAAGCCGGCCGCTGTGGCCGAGCGGTTCTAAGGGCTTCAGTCCGCAACCGCGCTGCTGCTACGGACGCAGGTTCGAATCCTGCCTCGGGCACTGATGTGTGTGATGTCCTTAGGTTAGATCGGTTTAAGTAGTTCTAAGTCTAGGGGACTGATGACTTCAGATGTTAAGTCCCATAGTGCTTAGAGCCATTTGAACCATTTCAAGAAACAGCACATTGCAGAAGTGCTAAAAGCAGGAGTGGGCAGTGGTCAGTGAAAATGCCTACATTCTGCTTCTGATGCGGACGCAGTAGAATGTTTAAATGTAAAGTAATTTTGTGCACCGGTCTGGACCTTGCTAAGTAGAGGATTTACTCGCAACCTGCGGTGAGCAGACGTCGGATGCCATTTGGACGTCGATGGAGTCTTATTTGCACATTTCAGAAGTTGGGAGTAGTCTGTTATTTGTCGTCAATCGAGTTATTTATTGCATTACGGTAGCAGAGAGAATATGAAGTGCGTGGATTTTTGCTTAGACAGTTTCGCGTTTTTCTCGGCGAGTGTTGCGGACTGTTGAGCGTGAACTTGTTTGGTAAAGAGAGAGACCTCAGAGCGGGTCGTGGAGCCATTAACTATCCGACAGTGGTATAAGTGAAAAGTGAGCCACTTGGCGAGGTTTTCAATTAAATCTGCGGCATAGTACGTCGCGTAATCTGCCTCACACACCGTACATTGTCAAAGGGTGCGTGACTTCGTATCGTGACCGGAAGACGTACTTCGGACCTTGTAGCGCATGAAAGGAACGGTTTACAAAAAGAACAGAGTCAAAATAATGCCTTGCAGTAATTCTCCCGGCAAACATAAAATCCCTCTTCTGCTAATCTCTTTATTCTGCAAAATATGTGTGAATGCGTGTTCAACATGTCATCCCAAACTACCGGATCGATTTCAACCAAACTTGGTACATATATAACTTGGCATCTGGGAAGAAGCACTGTCGGGTAAGGACCACCTAACTCTCAAACCGGCGCAGGTGGAGGTGAAAAAGAAGCGTAATACACTGTCTTGACCATATTAATCCAGTATTCGACAGTTAGAACACCTAGTTACTTCCAACAAACTTAAAACGTAATTTCAAATCTCTTCTGAAGTTTTCTCGCTCACATGCTTAACCTCAAACATTAAATACATTGACACATCTGTAAAGTAATCTAAAGCTTGAAGCCTTTTATGGAGGGGAGTTCGATTCATTAAAGAATCACTGGTTACTCACCACCTGGAAAGAAGCGCTGGCGGATTAAGAGCCACCTGCATCGCTCAGGGTTGGGAATGAAAAGGTAGTGACACTGAAACGGGTCTTAGGAACCCGAGGAGAAATTTCATCCAAATTTGTTAGGTCCGTGACTTATTATTTGTATAAAAATACCGTGGGATATAGATTAACTACTACCACAAGGGTACGCTGTGAATGAGAAAGGGTGACTTACAATTGTTCGAAAACGGCCACTTCGTGTTTATTTCATGTATTTAGTTGGTTTGGAATACTTTTAAAAGTACGAAGTGCAATTTGTCTCTTATTTGTGTTGTTCAGGGTGTCAAGCCGGTCTCGATAATGAGCACTGCAGCAATCCAATTATTTTGTCAACGTATTTCGGGACCTAAGAATAACACAACCAGCACTCAAAGATTCAAGTCGAAACAAGACCCCAGGAGTAGACAACAATCCGTTAGAGCTGCTGATAGCCTTGGGAGAGCTAGCCATGACAAAACTCTTCCATTTGATGAGCACGATGTATGAGACAGGCGAAATACCCGCAAACATCAAGAAGAATGTAATAATTCCAATTCCAATGAAAGTGGTGCTGACAGGTGTGAAAATTACCGAACTGTCAGTTTAATAAGTCGCGGTTGCAAAATATTAACACGAATCCATAACAGAAGAATGGCAAAACTGGTAGAAGTCGGCATCGGGGAAGATCAGTTTGGATCAGAGCAATGTAGTAACAAGTGAGGCAACTTCTCATAGAAGATAGGAGAAGGAAAGAAAAACCTACGTTAAAAGCATTTGTAGACTTAGTGAAAGCTTTTGACAATGTTGATTGGAAAACTCTCTTTCAAATTCTAAAGGTGACGAGGGTGAAATACAGGGAGCAAAAGACTACACTACTGCCCATTAAAATTGCTACACCACGAAGATGACATGCTACAGATGCGAAATTTAACCGACAGGAAGAAAATGCTGTGATATGCAAATGATTAGCTTATCAGAGCATTCACACAAGGATGGCGCCGGTGGCGACACCTACAACGTGCTGACATGAGGTAAGTTTCCAACCGATTTCTCATACACAAACAGCAGTTGACCGACGTTGCTTGGTGAAACGTTGTTGTGATGCCTCGTGTAAGGAGGAGAAGTGCGTACCATCACGTTTCCGACTTTGGTGAAGATAATTGTAGCCTATCGGGTTTGCGGTTTATCGTATCGTGACATTGCTGCTCGCGTTAGTCGAGATCAATGACTGTTAGCAGAATATGGAATCAGTGGGTTCAGGATCGTAATACGGAACGCCGTGCTGGATCCCAAAGGCCTCGTATCACTAGCAGTCGAGATGACAGGCATCTTATCCGCATGCCTGTAACAGATCGTGCAGCCACATCTCGATCCCTGAGTCAACAGATGGGGACGTTTGCAAGACAAAAACCATGTGCACGAACATTTCGACGACGTTTTCAGCAGCATGGACTATCAGCTCGGAGACCATGGCTGCGGTTACCCTTGACGCTGCATCACAGAGAGGAGCGCCTGCGATGGTGTACTCAACGGCGAACCAGGGTGCACCATTGGCAAAACGTCATTTTTTCGGATGAATCCAGGTTGTGTTTACAGCATCATGATGGTCGCATCCGTGTTTGGCGACATCGCGGTGAACGCACGTTGGAAGCGTGTATTCGTCCTCGCCATACTGGCGTTATCACCCGGCGTGACGGTATGGGGTGCCATTGGTTACACGTCTCGGTCACCTCTTATTCGCACTGACGGCACTTTGAACAGTAGACGTTACATTTCAGATGCGTTACGACTCGTGTCTCTACCCTTCATTCGATACCTGCGAAAGCCTACATTTCAGCAGGATAATGCACGACCGCATGTTGCAGGTCCTATACGGACCTTTCTGGATACAGAAAATGTTCGACTGCTGCCCTTGCCAGCACATTCTCCAGATCTCTTACCAATTGAAAACGTCTGGTCAATGGTGGCCGAGCAAAGGGCTCGTCACAATACGCCAGGCACTACTCTTGATGAACTGTGGTATCGTGTTGAAGCTGCTTGGGCAGCTGTACCTGTACACGCCATCCAAGCTCTGTCTGAGTCAATGCCCAGGAGTATCAAGACCGTGGTTGGTTGTTCTGAGTACTTATTTCTCAGGATCTATGCACCCAAATTGCGTGAAAATGTAATCACATGTCAGTTCTAGTATAATATATTTGTCCAATGAATACCCGTTTGTCATCTGCATTTCTTCTTGGTGTAGCAATTGTAATGGCCAGTAGTGTAAAATTTGAAGTAGGAATTTAAAAGCCAGGGAGAAGAAATTAAAACTTTGATGTTTGACGACAACATTGTAATTCATTTCAATTCAATTCAACTTTACCAACAGCAGTACACTTTAAGACTTTTTATTTTATTCTGATAGCAACCAGTTTCGGCAATTCGTTTTGCCATCTTCAGTCTCTATACGCTTTTTTCAAATCAACGAACTTAACGAGTAGCGAAATAAAACTGGATATCGTGAATTCCAGCCATTGTGCAGCTGATTCGTACGAAGGCGTGAAATGCAAGGGAGGAGAAGGAGGCGAAGAGGACAGTGAGCAGCGCCAAGTCTGAGTGCCTGATTGTTTTCCCGGTTTCAGATGACGCGCTTAGTTGTGGCCGTGTTGTGCGCCACAGCCGCAGCCGCAGCCGCAGCCGCAGCCGCGCTGGCCGCCGCCGCCCAGCCGCCGGCGCCGCCGCCGCCCCGCTACAAGGACTTCTACCACTCGTACACGCTGCGCCAGCAGCTCGAGAGCCAGGAGACCTTCAGCGGCCGTGGCGCTGGCGGTCAGCGCGGGCTGGCCACGGGGCCCGGCGGGCCCTCCGCCCCCGGCGCCGCTTTTGCCGCCGCAGCTGCCGCCGTGTCCGCCCCCGGCACCGCGCCTGCCGTCCCCGCAGTGACAGAAGCGCCGACGCCCACCGCCACACGTGCCCCGTCGCTGAAACCGGCGGGTGGGCCCCTGTCCCCTATGCAGATAGCGGATGCCCAGCAGCGAACCTCCAGCTACAGGGAACTCCCCGTCTACTACCACGCCTATCCATACTACGGCTACGGAGGTAAGTTGCGTTACAGATGTCCCTCTGTTTCTCCTGCACTATGCCATTCAGTACAAATGGTCCAGAAAAGTGGCCGGCCGCAGTGACCGAGCGTTCTAGGCGCTACAGTCTGGAACTGCGCGACCGCTACGGTCGCAGTTTCGAATCCTGCCTTGGGAATGGATGTGTGTGATGTCCTTAGGTTAGTTAGGTTTAAGTAGTTCTCAGTCCTAGGGGACTGATGACTTCATAAGTTGAGTCCCATAGTGCTCAGAGCCATTTTAGCCAGAAAAATGTAGAACTATTTGATGGTTAATATTGCGAGGTGGCGGGGTGGAGAAGAGTAAAATAAAATAAATAATTATATCATTCACATTCAGCGTAACCTACCAATAAAAAACTCCGTGACCTATCAATAATGCAATGTAACTAATCTCTCAATAAAATTGAGGCTCACTTATAACCTTTCAATAATTGACTGTGATTTAAACTGGTAAATTTTGGACGTCAGCACTGCTCCGTCATGGCCCTGGAAATTCATTCTGAATAAATTGAAAATTCTTACCTCAATAAGGTCGCCAGATAACGCGTATCTATCTGCTCCTATAAGAAATTTTTCTGCCACAGCTCAGTGCAATGCTGGCCGATAGATTAGTCATTTATAAAAAGAAACACCAGATTTTTCTTCACAATAATCAGGATGAACATGAAACGGAGAAAGTAAAATCTTTAAATTGAGTTGAATCATTGTCAAAGGTTAATTTTTATAAGAAAGATTATTATTAAGAGATTTCTTTTTAAAAGCATTTACATGGGACTTCATATAACAATACTACATATGCGCGAGGCTGCTTTTACCTTATACTACAACGCTCAGGCACCACCATCGCTCCACACGACTGGCCCAGCCAGCACGATACACCAGACTGCTAGCTACTACACTCCTGGAAATTGAAATAACAACACCTCGAATTCATTGTCCCAGGAAGGGGAAACTTCATTGACACATTCCTGGGGTCAGATACATCACATGATCACACTGACAGAACCACAGGCACATAGACACAGGCAACAGAGCATGCACAATGTCGGCACTAGTACAGTGTATATCCACCTTTCGCAGCAATGCAGGCTGCTATTCTCCCATGGAGACGATCGTAGAGATGCTGGATGTAGTCCTATGGAACGGCTTGCCATGCCATTTCCACCTGGCGCCTCAGTTGGACCAGCGCTCATGCTGGACGTGCAGACCGCGTGAGACGACGCTTCATCCAGTCCCAAACATGCTCAATGGGGGACAGATCCGGAGATCTTGCTGGCCAGGGTAGTTGACTTACACCTTCTAGAGCACGTTGGGTGGAACGGGATACATGCGGACGTGCATTGTCCTGTAGGAACAGCAAGTTCCCTTGCCGGTCTAGGAATGGTAGAACGATGGGTTCGATGACGGTTTGGATGTACCGTGCACTATTCAGTGTCCCCTCGACGATCACCAGAGGTGTACTGCCAGTGTAGGAGATCGCTCCCCACACCATGATGCCGGGTGCTGGCCCTGTGTTCCTCGGTCGTATGCAGTCCTGATTGTGGCGCTCACCTGCACGGCGCCAAACACGCATACGACCATCATTGGCACCAAGGCAGAAGCGACTCTCATCGCTGAAGACGACACGTCTCCATTCGTCCCTCCATTCACGCCTGTCGCGACACCACTGGAGGCGGGCTGCACGATGTTGGGGCGTGAGCGGAAGACGGCCTAACGGTGTGCGGGACCGTAGCCCAGCTTCATGGAGACGGTTGCGAATGGTCCTCGCCGATACCCCAGGAGCAACAGTGTCCCTAATTTGCTTGGAAGTGGCGGTGCGGTCCCCTACGGCACTGCGTAGGAACCTACGGTCTTGGCGTGCATCCGTGCGTCGCTGCAGTCCGGTCCCAGGTCGACGGGCACGTGCACCTTCCGCCGACCAATGGCGACAACATCGATGTATTGTGGAGACCTCACGCCCCACGTGTTGAGCAATTCGGCGGTACGTCCACCCGGCCTCCCGCATGCCCACTATACGCCCTCGCTCAAAGTCCGTCAACTGCACATACGGTTCACGTCCACGCTGTCGCGGCATGCTACCAGTGTTAAAGACTGCGATGGAGCTCCGTATGCCACGGCAAACTGGCTGACACTGACGGCGGCGGTGCACAAATGCTGCGCAGCTATCGCCATTCGACGACCAACACCGCGGTTCCTGGTGTGTCCGCTGTGCCGTGCGTGTGATCGTTGCTTGTACAGCCCTCTCGCAGTGTCCGGAGCAAGTATGGTGGGTCTGACACACCGGTGTCAATGTGTTCTTTTTTCCATTTCCAGGAGTGTACTTACTCCTACTGCTACACAGTTCCTACTGCACACAACACTGCTCTTTGGTTTGCGATTCTCTTATAGCTTACATATCGCAGGCAGCGCGTGAGCAATCCATCGAAATTACATCTGGTCGAGTGCACTAGCCACAAATTCCTTAATCATAGACCTATTACAAGTTTGTACCTCTTTAATTCAGAGGAATTTTGCATGAG
The DNA here is from genome assembly GCF_023897955.1 of Schistocerca gregaria. Classification (NCBI taxonomy): domain Eukaryota; kingdom Metazoa; phylum Arthropoda; class Insecta; order Orthoptera; family Acrididae; genus Schistocerca; species Schistocerca gregaria. The sequence goes on from NC_064920.1 coordinate 667,893,848, forward strand.
AACGCGACATGCACTCGACCCCCTCCTTATCTATCAGCTAATGAATTATGCGCACAACGGTAACAGAAGGAGATGATGGTGGACCCTGCTAGTTGGTAAAGTAAGGACTGCACACTCACAATAATTAAATAAAAATGGTAATCTACTCAAAAAAAGAGAGCTTTATCATAATAAACAACTGAAAATGGGATTCTGCCTTTATCTACGTAATGATAAGCGGATTAAATATTAAAATGAGATACATTATATATAGGACTGAAAGACCTAAGTCGAAACTCGGCCCCGGGAGTAGACAACATTCCATTAGAACTACTGACAGCCTTGGGAGAGCTAATCCTGACAAAACCCTACCATCAGGTGAGAAAAATGTATGCAACAAGCGTAATACCCTCGTACTTCAACAAGAATATAATAATACCAATCCCAAAGAAAACAATTGTTGACAGTTGTGAAAATTACCGAACTATCAGTTTAATAAGTCACGGCTGCAAGATACTAACGCGAATTCTTAACAGACGAATGGAACAACTGGTAGAAGCCGACCTCGGGGAAGATCAGTTTGGATTCCGTAGAAATATTGGAACACGTGAGGAAATACTGACCCCACGACTTATCTTAGAAGCTAGAATATGAAAAGGCAAACCTACGTTTCCAGCATTTGTAGACGTAGAGAAAGCTTTTGACAATGTTGATTGGAATACTCTCTTTCAAATTCTGAAGGTGGCAGGGGTAAAATACAGGGAGCGAAAGGCTATTTACAATTTTTGTAGAAACCAGATGGCAGTTATAAGAGTCGAGGGACATGAAAGGGAAGCAGTGGTTGGGAAAGGAGTGAGACAGGGTTGTTGCCTCTCCCCGATGTTATTCAATCTGTATATTGAGCAAGCAGTAAAGGAAACAAAAGAAAAATTCGGAGTAGGTATTAAAATTCATGGAGAAGTAAAAACTTTGAGGTTCGCCGATGACATTGTAATTCTGTCAGAGACGGCAAAAGACTTGGAAGAGCAGTTGAACGGAATGAACATTGTCTTGAAAGGAGGATGTAAGATGAACATCAACAAAAGCAAAACGAGGATAATGGAATGTAGTCGAATTAAGTCGGGTGACGCTGAGGGAATGACATTTGGAAATGACATACATAAAGCAGTAAATGAGTTTTGCTATTTGGGGAGCAAAATAACTGATGATGGTCGAAGTAGAGAAGATATAAAATGTAGACTGGCAATGGCAAGGAAATCGTTTCTGAAGAAGAGAAATTTGTTAACATCGAGTATAGATTTAAGTGTCAGGAAGTCTTTTCTGAAAGTATTTGTATGGAGTGTAGCCATGTATGGAAGTGAAACATGGACGATAAATAGTTTGGACAAGAAGAGAATAGAAGCTTTCGAAATGTGGTGCTACAGAAGAATGCTGAAGATTAGATGGGTAGATCACATAACTAATGAGGAGGTACTGAATAGGATTGGGGAGAAGAGGAGTTTGTGGCACAACTTGACTAGAAGAAGGGATCGGTTGGTAGGACATGTTTTGAGGCATCAAGGGATCACCAATTTAGCATTGGAGGGCAGTGTGGAGGGTAAAAATCGTAGAGGGAGACCAAGAGATGAATACACTAAGCAGATTCAGAAGGATGTAGGTTGCAGTAGGTACTGGGAGATGAAGAATCTTGCACAGGATAGAGTAGCATGGAGAGCTGCATCAAACCAGTCTCAGGACTGCAGACCACAACAACAACAACAACAACAACAACAACAACAACATAGTATATATCAGAACACAGATGCACGTAATTGTCGACACACACACACACACACACACACACACACACACAGTAGGTTAAAGGCTAGGGTAAACTGAAATATTATGAGAATAAGCGTTGGCTCGAGAACAAGGGGCTCCTTCTCTTGTGATGCAATACACTGGCGATAATGACTGGAGGTCCTAATGAATCAAATATTAATCTCACGACTATATAGCAGTATTGCAATTAGTAGTGAGAGCTCAAATGGGATCACATGAAGAAACAAGCAAGGTGGACTTGTAGCAAAGCGGACGCGCATGCTGCTGAGGATTCAGTATAAAACTGATAAGGTCCTACAATGCTGGAGCCGCAATATACTGTACCAGTACTGAAATCTGCAGCACGTTGTCGGTAGGCAGCGTTCTGGTGATGTAGGCGCCGACTTCTGACATGCAGCAACTCTGTGTCAACCCCTGGCCTCGGAGGCTGTCCGAAGCTTTCTAAGTTCTTCCGAAAAAGAGCGGCCAAGTCGCAAGACTGTCCGACGCCGACGAAGATCAGATCCCGAATCTTCTCTGTGATGCGATGCAAGAGCGAAGCCAGCATCGCTCAACTCCCTACTCTCCTCTAAAACCGCGAATCAGCATTCAGTGCTAATTCCAAAATTCCCCCACACTGTCTCGGAACATCATTTGCGCCAATAGCGACCATTCCCTCCAATTTAGAGCAGCGCTTTATGACGTCAACTAGCATCAGTTTAAGTTGACCAATCATGCATCTGCTATTCAGCTGAGGACACTGAACTTGCCGTTTGACCGGCTATGAAAACAACCTGCCACCGGCCATCCGGTGCGAGACAGTCGCACCCAGCAGGCCACAGTCCACAAGGATTTTCAGAATCAAGATGACATTGCAGTCAGTTGGTGCCAGGAGTCTTCGTTCCGAACGTTCCGGAACGGTAAACACATAAACTGCAGCGACACTCAAGGCGCTTAAGCCTATTATAAGAACCGCTCAGAATTCAGGGAATTGCAGCCCCCAGCCGGAAACGCAGTGTGCTGCGTCCTCCGATGATCGCTTCGCACAGGCCACCCAAGGAAGTAAACCAGCATGTTTAGGAATCAAGTGAAAAGTATTTTTTTTTTGAGCTCTCAGTACAAATACTCTGGAACCTCTCAACATCTTTGAACAAAATGACAGATACCGTTGCAATTTTGAGCGGTAGCGTAGCCTATTGTTTTCTCCAGAGCTCACGGTGTGCGTTTTCCAGCAATGCACGAAGTAATATTGTCGTTTGAGAAACGCAAGGTCATATTGAAATGGTAATGGAAGTACGAAAACATGATGGAGGAACAATGGCAGTGGCGTAATGTGTACGGAACTCAGCTACCGACACAGACAACAATTTATCGTATTCGGGATAAATTTGAAGCTGATAGTGCTTTTCAGGATGAGCGTAAGGAAAGGTCTGGTCGACCAAAAACATCAACAAGTCCAACTTCCATCGCTGCTGTGTTGCAACATTTTACTACGTCACCACAGAATCGTGTGAAGCAGGGTGCACGTGAAAGCGGGGTAAGCCGATCAAGTGTACAACGAATTCTGAAGCCTGCAAAGTGGAAAGTGTATGTTCCAAGATCGCTGCACGCTCTGGACGAGGATGATCCGAATCGCAGGATGGAATACTGAGCGTGGTTTGAACGCATGTTTTGCGAGGATGAACAATTTGCAGGGATGGTCATCTAGCCTAACGAGGCGCAATTCAAACTACCACAACTGCGTGTACAGGGCTTCTGAAAATCCTCAGGTTCAAGTCGTCAACATGTTAACCTACTGTGTGTTAATGCTTGGTGCGGTCCGTCATCGCGCGCTCTGATTAGCCCATTCTTCTGAGGTATATCTTCATATGTAGCAAACATCGATTTGTCTGCCATCCGAGACGTGTATGGAAATGAAAGATTTTACCTACAGCAAGAATGCGCTTCTCTTCACTACAACAGAGATGACAGCGCCTACTTAGATGAAAATCTACCTGGACGATGGAACGGTCGAAGGTGAGCTGTTGAGTGCTCATCAGGTTCTCAAGACTTTACACCTCTTGACTTCTATCCTATGACAGTCTTGAACAATGTTTGTCAAGAGAAGCCAGCGACACTGAACGAGCTACGAGAAACCATGGAGGCATCCTGTGCGGCTATCACACCGGCAACACTGACAGCCGTAGTTGGGTCGACAATTCAGCGGCATCGACGTTGTTTGCCTGCTAATGGGAATAACTTTGAACACTTGTATTAACATTCCCTTCACGCAAGAATTGTAACGGTACCTCATGTTGTTCCATTAATCTTGACTATCAAAGAGTGTCTGCATTTTTCTGGAACCTTCTGTATTTGCTGAAAACAAGCGCCATGTCACAGTGGTACTATACTGGACCTGTTGAAACGTTTCACGATTTCCTATGCAAATATCTTTTACTGACATTCACTCTGCACTAGGCTTAATGTTACTGTGTGGCGGGGGGAGGGGCGGGGGAAGGAGTGGTGGTTTCTGGATGCGGATGTGTGCCGCTGAGTGGATAGATGTCTCAACTGCAAGGCCATTTCCGCCCTTGCTAAAATAATCCTAGACGAATGTGGTTAAAAAGTACAACTGAAAGGGTTTGAATTTCATACACACGAGGAGAACACGGCGAGTGCCACAACCCTATTTCCCAGAAACTTTGCCCAGTCGGAGAGGAGCCAAAATAAGCGATCAAGTGTCTCGGGTTAGCCCTAGGTACTCGACCATTTATGAGAAAACAGTCGTCAAAGTTTTAAACGTAATTTTAATGCCTTTTAGTGCATGATAAGTTCAGCTGTACTGGTGGCATAGTGGCTACCATCACAGCATTTCACTTTTGCCTCCTGTGTTGGAAATCCAATTGGTGCTTTTTTTGTTTTATTTTTTAAATTTATCTACCCATATCTGTAGAAGGTTACTACATGAAAGTTTCTTATTAAGTTTGGGGATACAAGGGTGTTATATTAATTGTAAAATTAAAGCTGGATTTGACAATAAGTGTCATATACTTATTCTATAATACAAGTATCTACGGTATTTTCAGGGGTTATAGTCTTTTTCATTTCTCAAATTCTTTTATATCATTCTTATTCTTGTTCTTAAGGGGACATTGCACGTCAAATTCGTTGAAATTTGACATTTTCTGTTTCCTACTCCATAACGTACTTAGGATTTCCTGAACATTTTGGTATATAATACTTTAAAATCAGGCAGTTGTGAGACCTTCAAATAATATTTTGAATGTTGACGTGTGACTATCAAATTTTGTGGCTACACATATACTGGCACAGTTGAGCAGTCATATCTTGGGAACTACACAATCTAGAAGGTTGTGAATTGCGTTGTTTTGTGCCCACTGCTACGTCTCAGAAGTTGGCATTACGAATAAGCAAATCGGTCCTTTGTTTCTGATACTAGTTTTCGTTGAAAGTAGTGTTATTACCGCCTATTTTTGTAGTAAGCTAATGGACTAACTAACTGATGAATTACAGGAATATTATGGAAGGCCATTAGAGACAACTGTGACTAGAGAAGATGAAAAGAGCTGTGTGGAGCATTTTCTTTCATCAAATATCAACTGATGAAAAGCCATGTCATGCTTTGTGTCTACCTCCACCAAACACTTGGTGTAAATATAGGCAAGCTGAATTTTCTGGCACCCTACATGAATTTGCACATAAACATTCTCTTCCTTTGGCAGTAATGGAGGCAATCAAATCTATTTACAGAGATTTGGGAAAATAAAATGATCGTATGGCATTTACTGGCCGGGATATCCCCTTCGGGGTTCGGCCGCCTTATTGCAAGTCTTTTTAGTTGACGACACTTCGGCGACTTGCTTGTCAGTGATGAGGAAAGTGATGTGACACACAACACCCAGTCCCCTGCCGGGAATCGAACCCGGCCCCCTCTTGCATGGTAGGAGGTAACGCTACCGCTGCGCTACGGAGACGGACAGAGATTTGCGAAATCTCTGAGCTACTAAAGAAGTGTTTACATGGGAAGACCCAGAATGAGAATGAGTCCTTAAATAATGTTGTGTGGTGCCGTGTGCCTAAAAATGTATTTGTTGGTCTTATGACTGTAAAGTTAACAGTGTCTGACGCTGTAATAACTTTTAATGGTGGGAATTACGAAAGACTTAAGGTTCTGGACAGAACACAGGTAAATGACTGCGGAAACTGGATGATATTCGTGTACGTGAAGCAGACTTAGCTGCTCAGAAAATGACAAAGAAGCAAGAAAGGAAAGGAGGAGGCAAGCACTGGGCTGTTGTGACACTGAAAAAGACACAGACTATGGGCCAGGGCAGTTCTAGTGCATGAAAGACGCAGAAATGTAAGTCTGTGTACGGATTTGTAATAAAAAAAGTTTTAAACCTCAATATCTCTGAACTACATTTTTTGCAATAAATGACCCGTTTTCTAAAAAAGTACTGATGGCAGAGACATGAAATTTTCAGAGCATGCCAAGTGTGAGATTCAACACATATGGAACTAGAGTATGAAAACATCCTGAGTTGTTTTGTTTTCTGTTCGTTTATTTACAAAATTCTGTCAAAAAATTGAATGTTTAAAAAAAAAGATAACATGCCCCACAATACAATTTTGGTAATAATTCTAGTTCAGTGTATCTAGAGAGGTGCATTCAATAGTTATGGAAAATTGTAAGTTGGTGTCTTAAAAAGTTTCCGAGATAATGGGTCACAAGATTCGATAATTTAACATTGGTGGGTTAGGTCATACAATGTTCCCTTAAACCCTATATTGTATTCTTTTTTTTACTCTTCAGGAAGATTTGGTGCGTTCCCTTGGATGATATAGATTGCAGTAACAATCAAAACATGGACATTCCGAACACCACAATTATCTCGCAAAGACAGCTTAATCACTGTGACATTTCTTCGTATGAATCTCACTCGGGAGAAAAACATCGTTAATACTGCTGAAGATTTCACACGTCGGCAATTATTTCGTGACTAACCACGCTTAACAGATCACCTTTCCGAAAACTGGTGGTTGCAATTCATTATGAATCATAATACACTTCAGGAATTTCACTAGAAACAATTTTAGCTAGTTTTTCCGTTAATGTATTGTTATTTTTTAAATTCATTCACCAGACACACAATTTTAGACGAATAACGACAACGTCATTTCAACACACATGACAGAACATTCGCATAGTAATCTTTTGCGGATATAGGGAGATAAAAGGAAAACAAAAACAAAAATAATAATCGGGTTTCGAACGCGGATCGAAAATGTATGAAACAGCGATGCTAGCCACTCTGCCACCGCTCTCGAAAGGGTACAGAAAGTACCTTGAAAACATTGACTGTCATTTTCTCAGAGAGGGTCAAATATCTACGGATAAGCCGACACACGTGTTTGCTGATTTTCCACCGAGAGAAGTTTTTCGGAAATCGGATAACAGCTCTTGCCGTGTTCTCCTCGTCAGTTAAAATCGTTTTCTCTCTTCCCATTTTCACTCACATGGATCTACAGAGTATATTCATAATTAATATCGAAAACTACCACATGGCTCAAAAAAATACTTTGAACAGTAAACCTCCGTCCGCAAATGAACGTTAGGGATGTAATAGTGATTCGATGATTACAAGTCACCGCTGATATCAGTGTGAAATACTATCGTAGTTAGTAAAAATTTAACAGAAATGTAAACTTTTTGATTAAGTTGTCATATAACTAAGATTGTATTCCATTCAAGGTGCAAATCTGCTCTCGTCATTACCACCGGAAATGTGGTGATGTAGGCTTCTTGTAACATCCAAACATTTCACGAGAGCGTTGCATGACTTCAGGTACACGCCAAGAACGTTCTACCCACCAACACTGTGTCTTCCACGGATGCCTCCCATAGACAGAAGATATCACACGGTCGTAGGTCGTTAATAGCACTCACATTGAGAGCAATGAGGATCGCTACAAAGGATTAATAGGCAGATTGGCTATTGGCAATGAGAAGTCATATTTTAGTATTGCCAACACACTTATTATTTATTACAATAATACTCCTGGAATATGTAGCACTCGTATTCAGAGTAATTATCAAACACAACTAAAGTACACTGAGGAGACAGTCATGGGTTCCACATATACAGATGTAGGTAGTGTCATATGGAATGGAGTGGGTCCTCTGGTCTAACTGAACCGATCATTGTTTCTAAATAGTTATGTTCAAAAATGGTTCAAATGGCTGTAAGCACTATGGGACTTAACATCTGAGGCCATTAGTCCCCTAGACTTAGAACCACTTAAGCCTAACTGACGTAAAGACATCACACATATCCACGCCCGAGGCAGGATTCGAACCTGCGACCGTAACAGCAGCGCGGTTCCGGACTGAAGCGCCTAGAACTGCTCGGCCACAGCGGCCGGCGGTTATGTTCGGCTACTTGGAGACCGTCTGCTGCCACTCCTGGACTTCATGCCCCCAAACAACAGTCGAATTTTTATAGACGACAATGCGTCACGCCACCGGTTTGAAGAACGTTCTGGACTATTTAAGCGAATTATTTAGCCACCCAGATTACTTGACAAAGTCTAGAGATCAGGTCGTGCACAAAATTCTGCACCGGCAACACTTATGCAATTATGGACGGCAGGAGAGGCTCAATATATCTGGAGGGAGCTTCCAATGACATGCTGAGTCCACGCCACGTCGAGTCACCGCACTGCGCCGCGCATAGGAAGGTCCGATTCGATATTAGGACCTACCCCACTACTTATCACCTTAGTGTACTTCATCCATGGCTCAGATCTGCTCTCTTCATTAGTGGCGGAAACGTGATAGTGTGAGCCAAACATTCCACGAAAGCGTTACAGGTGAGCACGAACACTTAAGGTGCACGTCGCGAACATCGTATCCACTAACCTCATGTCTTCTGCAGACGTGTGCCTTACACAGAATGTGTGATGCGGTCGTAGATCGTTAATAGGCTCACAATGCCAGCAAATAGGATAGCTATAAGTGATTAATAGGCAGATTGGCTATCGGCAATGTGTATTCAAACATATTTTAGTGATTGCAAAATGCTTCTTTTTTATTAGTTATACTCGTGGAATGCGCACCATGTGTATTCACAGTAGCTGTGAGTAACAGTCGTTCACAACTGAAGTAAAACTTAATTAAAATCAATACTGTTTACAGCACGCGCCCACACTGTGCGTCTTTCTTCATCAATGTTCACCCTCAGACTGCCTGGCCACCCGTTCACATTAGGTTGTTCTGAAGTCTCTGCTGTCGAATGATAGCCAATAAGAGGTAGAAAATGCAACGATTCCTTATAAGGGAGTGTTCTTCATAAGCAACAAGAAACCTATTTCGCAGTCTTTTCAAGTGTTGACCACACACACACACACACACACACACACACACACACACACACACACACATTTCAAAGTGCGTTATCAGGACGCATTAGGTGTCGCGCAGTTGAGTTTCTCCCGTATTGCACAATATTACTGTTTCCACACACGCACTATTCGGCTGGAATGATTGTTTCCTAATCATTCAATACTATGTTTCAGACTTAGCAGGTCTCAAGATTAGGCCAGATAGCCAAAAATATTATACGAGGGTAATCCCAAAAGTAAGGTCTCCTACTTCTTTTATAAGTATAGAAATTTGTTCGTGTGGCAGTTGGTCACACTGTTATGAAGAGTGTAAACATGCGCACGCCGCGCTGAGCGCTGTCTTGGCTTGGCAGTCGTTGAGAATGGAGCTCCTGTTGGATGTTACCGCCAAGTGCGAACTGCGCGCAGTTACTCGGTTTTTCAATTGAAATCCATCGGCAATTGACGGAAGTGTATGGTGCGTCGCGCATGGATGTCAAAAATGTTCGTAAGTGGTGTAGAGAGTTTGCAGCTTGTCGTACCCAAATTCACGTCGAACAAAGGAGCGGGAGACCAATTTATGAGGAGACAGTGTTGAAGGTTTAGCAAAGCATGCGTGAAGATCGTTGGATCAACCTGGATGATCTCTGCACGTTGGTTCCTGAGGTTTCCCGAAGCACGGCTCACAGAATTTTAACGGAAACATTGAACTACCGGAAGGTGTGCGGAAGATGGGTGCCACGCATGCTGACTGAGGACCACATGCTGCAACGAGTTGATGCTTCCGCGCATTTCTTCACCGCCTTGCAGCCGAAGAAGACAACTTTCTGGACTCAATTGACGAAACCTGGGCATACCATTTTACACCTGAGACCAAGCAACACTCACGCCAGTGGCGGCATCCTTCTTCAGCATGACGGCGAGCTGGTGTGACATGGGCATACAAAAACTGCCACAGCGTCTACAAAAATGCATCGACAGAAATGGTGATTATGTCGAAAAATAGCTAAACGTTCAAGCTGTAAACTGATGTAAATCATTGTAGAAATAAACAGGTCTATGTACTTATAAAAAATAGGAGACCTTACTTTTGCGATTACCCTCGTAAAGGCCTATCTTAACTCATTCGCCGCTTCGCGCGGTTATACACTATGTGACCAAAAGTATCCGTACACTCCCAAAAACATACGTTTTTCATATTAAGTGCATTTTGCTGCCAGGTACTCCATATCAATGACCTCAGTAATCATTAAACATTGTGAGAGACAGAATGGGCCCTCCGCGGAACTCAACGGACTTCGAACGTGCTGAGGTGATTGGGTGTCACTTCGGTCATGCGTCTCTACGCGAGATTTCCACACTCCTTAGCATCCGTTGGTCCTCTGTTTTCGATGACAGTGAAATGGAAACGTGTAGGGACACGTACAGTACAAAAGCGTACAGACCAACCTCCTCTGTTGACTAACAGAGACCGCTGACAGTTGAAGAGGATCGTAATGTGTAATAGGCAGACATCTATCCAGACCATCACACAGGAATTCCAGGCTGCATCAGGGTCCACTGCAAGTACTGCAACAGTTAGGCGGGAGGTGAGAAAACTTGGATTTCATGGTCGAGCGGCTGCTCATAAGCCACACATCACGTCGGATAAATGCCAAATGACTCTTCAGTTGGTGTAAGGAGCGTAAACATGGGATGCTTGAACAGTGGAAAAACATTGCGTGGAGTGACGAATCACGGTGCACAAGGTGGCGATCCGACCGGAGGGGGTGGGTATGACGATTTCCAGGTGAACGTCATCTGCGAGAGTGTGTAGTGGCAACAGTAAAATTCGGAGGCGGTGGTGTTATGATGTGGTCGTGCTTTTCAGGGAGAGGGCTTGCACCCCTTTTTGTTTTGCGTGGCATCATCACAGCACAGGCCTGCATTGATGTTTTAAGCACCTTCTTGCTTGCCACTGTTGAAGAGCAATTCGGGGATGGCGATTGCATCTTTCAACACGATCGAGCACCTGTTCATATTGCACGGGCTATGGCGGAGTGGTTACACAACAATAACATCCCTGTAATGGACTGGCCTGCACAGAGTCCTGACCTGAATTCTATAGTACACCTTTGGAATGTTTTGGAACGCCGATTTCGTAACAGGCCTCACCGACCGACATCGATACCTCTCCTCAGTGCAGCACTTCGTGAAGAATGGGCTCTCATTCCCCAAGAAACCTTCCAGCACCTGACTGAACTTATGCCTGCGGGAGTGGAAGCTGTCATCAAGGCTAATGGGGGCCAACACCATACTGAATTCTAGCATTACCGATGGAGGTCGCCACGAACTTGTAAGTCAGCCAGGTGACCAGATACTATTGATCACATAGTGTATGTTATGAGTTAGTCACTATGATAACAATTGTTCCTGAAAATGAAGTACTAGATGGAGCTTGATTTGTGGCTAAAATGAGTATGAGAACAACGTTGTCAACATTCAGCCATTGAAAATGTATATTTATTAAGGAAATTATTTGCCTGTAACTTACAAGGGGAGTCAACCTAATTGTCTGAATGTGCGGTGTCATTTAAATGTAGCAGACGACGTAGCAATCTACGGTGGCAGCTGATAGGCAATGACAATGGCTCAATATTCGCAAATGCAGCAGTGAGTTTGGCACGTTTAACTTATCTGCACCATGAGTCAACTGATTCGTAGCAATTCGTAAAGAAAGTGTGTGCAGTGGCCGTTTACAAAGCCTCTCCTTCCACAGGAAAGGAGTTGTAGCCACTTTTGGATCCCACTTGTAGTCTCTTGAAGCCTCTTGATTATCGGAAGACGAACGATATGTGCTACCGCCGAGTTTAATCATCACCAGCTTTAACAATAAAATTACTCCACTGTACAAACATTGACCATGGTCATATATAGGAAACAGAGACACACTTCACACACTCCGCTGAGGAGAGGACAGAAAGCCTCGCTCAGTGCTACGGAGATCCCACCAGTACCCATTAAAACGGCCACAATGTTCGAGTCTGAGCTAAAGCTGGGCTCAGATAGATGAAAACTGAGAATCTGTTAGATGTATATAAATTTTACTTTACGGAAGGTAAAGGCACCAGGGAGACACTTCTGACATTGATCTGGTAATGGAAGCAAGACTTAAGAAAAATCAAGATACTTTCAAAGGACATGTCTACCTATAAAAAGCGTTCGATTATGTAAAATGGCATAAAAAGTCCAAAATTCTGAGAGAAATAGGTATAAGCTATAGATAAAGAAGGATAATACACAATAACCAAGGGAGAATATGAAGACCAACAACGAAGTGCTTGGATTAAAACGGATGTAAGACTGGTATGCAGACTTTCTCCTCTACTGCTCAATCCATACATCAAAGAAGCAATGGCGAAAAGAAAAGAAAGGTTAAAGAGTGATATTAAAATTCCAAGTGAAGTGATATAAATGATAAGATTCGCTGATGACGTTGCTATCCTTTGAGAAACTGATGATTTACAGGACTTGCTGAGTTTAATGAACAGTCGGAGTACAGAACATGGACTGAGAGTAAACCGACGAAAGACGGAAGTAATGAGCAGCAGTAGATAAGGGAGAAACGATAAACTTAACATTTAAATCAGAGACCGCGGAGTAGACGAATTTAAAGAAATCTGCTACCTTGGAAGCAAGGTAAACAGGACGGATGGAACAAGGAGGACATAAGAAATATACTACCTCAGGCGATGGGGCACTCTGGCCAAAAGAATCTACTAGTATCAAACATAGCCCTTAATTTGAGTAAGAAATTTTTGAGGATGTAATTTTGCAGGACAGAATTGTATGGTAGTAGCTACGAACTGTGGAGAAATCCGAATAGAAGAGAATCGAAATATTTGAGATGTGCTGCTGTAGAATGATGTTGAAAATTAGGTATGCTGTTAAGATAAGGAAAGCGGATGTTCTCGGCCGAATCGGCGAAGAAAGGAATATGTGGAGAACACTGACTAGAAGAAGGGACAGGATGGTAGGACATGTATTGAGACGTCAGGTAGTAACTTCCATGGTAATAAAGGGAGCTGTAGAGGATGAAGACGGTAGGGAAAGACAGAGACTGGAATACATCTGACAAACAACTCAGGGCGTAGGGTACAAGTGCTACTCTGAGATGAAGTGGTTGGCACAGGAGCGAACTTTGTGGCGCCGGCGTCAAACCAGCAAGATGACTGGCGGCTTGGAAAACTGTGTTAAGAGTAGAGTAATTATGAGTAACCCCTCTACTTATTATCTTTCACTATAAGAAAAATAAACTTGCTTTTGAATTGAAAAATTAATTAATCGAATGTGTTTTTATAATTTAAGGAACACACTTGTTTTTACTTGTAGCAAAACTAAACAGCAACCATTTACTTGCAGCCTGATAAGTGTACCACAGTGCTTTTCAAACTTTTTGAGTATGCCCCCCCTTCCCTTTCAGAGTACCCCTTTCGAAGTAAAAAAAAAAAATCTTGCGATCCCCTCCCCCACCCATCCGAGACCCGTAATGAAGCTATGTCAGTGATTTTAAAGGTAACGCATTTAATTTTGATACTACGCTGATCAGAAAATCAAATGCACTTGTGTAAGGCAGTAGCAGTGCCACGGTGAAGAAGTGGTCCGTGGTCGCATAGGCACGCGTTTTCATTCACTTCAGTCCGTCGTCCGAGTACGCCAGTGATTAGGGACGCGGTTATTGTGTCTTTGCGCTTCGTTCCGAGAGAGCATAAGGTGGAGAGGTTTTGTAAAAGATCTTTGCAGCTCTCCACTAGTGGCACAAGCGGCAGTGGCGAAAGAACATCAAAGTATAAAGAAGTAGACTTCATGACGTCAATTACTTAAAGTGTGGTTTCATCTGTCATTAATAATAAACCACACTGTGTAATTTGCCACGTAATATTGCCACGTGTGTATGAAACCATCAAAGCTTATCCTTCATCTCTCAACTAAACATAGTAAAGTAGCTGATAAACCTTTGAATTTCTTCGAAAGCAAACTGAAAATCCTTAACCAACAGCTAACTGCTATGACTCAGGGAATAAAATAGTACTGTTATTTCTTAATTTAAGATAGTATTATGTTATTGATTATTTACTTGTTTTTCTGATTTAAAGATATTTTCAACTAATCTTAGGCACCCAGTGTTAACGAGATAGCATTACTAGCTAGCTACCGAGTTGCATACTGTGTCGCTAAAGGAGGGAAGCTGTATAAAGATACCCAAAATCTTATTTTGCCAGCAGGTCTGGATGCGTTTGAAATTATATTAGGTGAACAGGAGGCAAAAAAGCTAAAAAGCATACCACCTTTTGATACCTTGCGCAACGCAATTAGAGAATAACTTTTTCGAAACACCATAAATAAGCCCCAATGCGACACACAAGCTGAAAGGTGCCTACAACCTTCCTCTGTGATGGTCGTAAGAGCGTGGAGCTCAGACACGTCAACCGCGGCCTTGACAACGCTTCAAAAAGCAAGGTATCGACACATACGAAAAAAAAGCCACAGCTCAGAAGTTCATGTGACGCATGAGGTGGGTTAATGATGTCACTTTGGCAACAGATTTCACCATAATTCTGTCCAGAAGCACTGTGGGCAGGTCACGCGATGGGAAGGTTGTCACACCACCTCTCACATCCATTTCACCCCTTCTTTTGTTGACTCTACGATGGAGGTCAGGACCGTGGCACCCAGTATTGGAATCACGCGATTTCTTATGGGTAGCAGACTAAAGAATTTCAGAGCACTGCCATCCAGAATCGACACGAACACCCCTCAGGATGTGGCAAAAATGACGTCAGTGAAACTACCCTTTCCCTTGGGACGACGTTTCAGACACATTTCGCGGTCGGAAATGAGTCCTCAGCGAGGTGAGCAACAGCACGACGTTCCTGACGATCTCTGAAACTGCTTACATCCCCCAGACGTTACAACGCTTCACTATGGACTGCATCCCCACTGAACGTGATCGCACCTCTTTGGAATGCAATGCTACCGCAATTTTTACTCTCGTGTCAGGTTGGAACCACTAGGCACCATTCAAAACCATTCGACGAAATTTGAAAGTGACCCGCAGCAAAAAAGGCTACTTATATTATGAGGCTTTGTTTCCCACCCTCCTTTGACACATGCGTGAATAAAACGACAATGGACCCCTCTGAGCCCCTCCCCAGCACGGAAAAATCCTCGGCGTCATGCGCGCACCTTTATTGAGAATCTTAAAAATGTGCCTTCATAGAGACAACCTGTGAAGTCGTCATAGGTGCGAGCAGCCAGGCTAATCCTTGACATCACTCCGATTCCTCTAGATGAGTGCTTAACACTCATTTGAAGAGTGGGAAAGAATTTACTTAGTATTTTTTGGGTCTAGAACACATTATCCTATTTAATGTCTATTTGCTTAAAAGTAGATCATTTATCGAATTTCTCAAAGTTACTGGATTTTGTTTATTTAGTCATCGATCGGTTCCTGGAAACAGCTTTCAGGTTTATCCATCATTAACACAGTGTATTTGTTATAAATATATCTACGTTCAGTACAGAATTAATGTTAACAAGAAACTGTGTAATTTTAATAAGAAATAAATTTTACTTTTCTTAGTTTTTTTTTTTTTTTTTTTTTTTTTTTTTTTTTTTTTTTTTTTACAGAACCCTTAGTATTCAGACCTGGACTGGGCTGGCTGTTTCATTTTTTTTTCAATCACTTTCAAAATAAGACATTTCGTTTTAATTAATTGCGATAATGTTCCGTATATTCTGTTAAAATCATTGTATTAGGTTTTTAGAAGATTTTTTCAATTCGTTTATAAATCACGATCAAAATAAGAATGAGTCACTTCACGGCAATTACAATTAACAATACAAAACAAATGATAAATGAAACAGGGGATAAGCAACGACGATTTTTTTGAGGATCCCGATGAAGTCACAGAATGGAGGAAATAGAAATAACACACGGTGTGTCAAATACTGTACAATCTGCAGTGAGCTAAACCGCTCTGGAGCCGCTCGGTAGAAACGTTAGCGTTCTATTGTCCAGTTCGAAGTAAGGATACTGAAATGCATTGTAGTAACCGTGTTGCGAAGTCTTTGTTAAGAGATATGTGTGTGTCTCTGGCAGCAACCATTTTGTGTTACATTTCAACGTGAGCAACTTTTAAATACGCTTTCACGAATTCCCCGTGTTGCCGTTCGACCTGAGAGCTAAGAAGGTCCTTTCTCCCCTCCACGCAAACCTCACAGAGATGAACTCGTTGCAGTCTGTACAGGACTTTGTGACCCTCTCACCGCTCTACTTCCTTCCGCAGACATCGTATCATTTCTCACTGCTGCAAATCTTGGCGTATTGGAAGTTTTCAATAGTTTTAAATTCGTATTCATTATTATAAATAAGTACCATCTCTGAACGTTAACGATTTTACAATGTGGTTTCACGAAGGCAGACACTCGACACATAGTATACATCATCGGCCATACTGCAACTGCTTCCTCCTGCGATCGCGGTTTCCCAAGAAAGACACTGAGACCTACCCCTCCTCCTTCCCCCCCCCCCCCCCCCCTCCCTCGGGGATCACGACTCTTAGGTTGAAGGACAACAATATTTCACACAACCGCTACACAACTACATAATTAAAAATGACACATTACGAAAATGTGCTACAAAATCTTATCGTTTGACCACACTAATGTAACAGTTGGTGAACCACTTGCCAGCAGTCCCAGCAGGGGCGTAACTAACAACAGCATCGTTAGTAACAGGAGACAACATGTGCTCAGGATGCCTGCGCCTGTCCTTCCGCATCGATGAAACACTTAGGTGCACTCTCACAGCAGGCCAACGTACAGATTGCAGAAGAAGTAGCGACCCACCGTGTTGCCGCTCGCTCCGTAACGTGACACTAGCACGCCAGCAGCTCGGCTTCGCGGGTAGCCGCTTCGATGCGTAGCAGTCCGCATTCCATACAAATCCCCTCTGGTCTAGGGCGCACAGGCGGCGCTGCCAGCTCCTCCAGTTCCGTGTCGCCATCTCGTGGCTTCTCGTGAGGCGAAGGCTCACAGCACGGTACTGCTCAGAGACATGGTTCACAGTGACCTCGACAGGCAGTTGGTGCCCTCCCCATACAGTTAAATTAAAAGTCGTCTGGCGTTGTTGGCTGCGATATCCCAAGCGCCTGTCGGAAAGAGTGGTCTTCCTCCGCGCAAATTGGCCTCTTTTCTTGAGGATATGCCACAGCTGTGTCGTATGTGTATTTGTTGAATGTTCATGAGTGAAATGTTATTTTTGTGTTTATAGTGTAGTGTTATATCTGCGTTGTGTGTTGATGATGTGAAAAAGGAGAAGGCGAAATCAGGCGTTGACAAACAGCCTTCTCCTCTGAAATAGCACCAAGGGGGCTGCCGAACTTAACGTTCCGGATCGCCGTCAATATGTTCTTTGTCCATGAGAAACTGCGGCGAGGTCTGGAATTTCATTCAGGACAGCGACGCAAAGACTGGTGATCAGGAACTATACCTCACCGCCTGTCCCCCCCCCCCCCCCCCCCCCTTGCTGCCCAAATACTGGCAATGAAAATTTCATCCGTCACTAGGATTCGAGGCGGCTTACCTCCAAGTCGAACACTACCGCACAGGTTGCGATAGTCACAGGCTATGATAGTGGCCTCTGCCACGGTGTTCCCTTCCGCTGATCACCGCAGACTTTTATGGGTCCCAAGCCGCACGTGCGTCATGTATTAAACCAATCGCCGTGACTGTATCTGCCTGCCGGGGTGGCCGAGCGGTTCCAGGCGCTACAGTCTGGAACCGCGCGACCGCTACGGTCGCAGATTCGAACCCTGACTCGGGCATGGATGTGTGTGATGTCCTTAGGTTAGTTAGGTTTAATTAGTTTTAAGTACTAGGGGACTGATGACCACAGATGTTAAGTCCCATAGTGCTCAGAGCCATTTGAACCATTTTTCGTGACTGTATCTAGTGATACACAATTTTCTCGTCAATTTTATGTGTATGTTTGGCCATTTAAAAAGCTTAGTGGTTCAATTAACTGTAGTGTTTCCCGAGAAATCACTGCAACTTTTGTGTAAAAACATCTATAAAAACCTCATAAACCCAAATCAGGTACTTTGGTCTGAGATTTGAATTAATGACATTTTGAATACGAGTATACTGTTTGTCATTGTCACTTCTCACTCGGTCACTCTGTTATTTTATTATAAACTGATTCAAACTAAAGATGAAGCTTGTGAAGTTTCACGCCATCTTGTGGTACAGGGTGAGCCAAACTTGGATCGAATCCTTGACCCTATTAATAATCGTTGGTATGTTACACAGGCTTTTCTGAGAACGGTATTGGGCAGTTTTTTTTAGGCAAGTGTGGGATAGCTCCCCAATTTTCGTCACAGAAACACAAAACACAAATAGCTAAAATATGGTATTACTCGGAACAATATTTATACGATTCACATGCAGATGGGCCACACACAGCAACTGTAAATTAGAGCTATAGGGAGGGAATAATAGGCGAGTCGTGGATTGATGACTGTCCACCGTCAGCAGGTCTAGCTACCGAGGAACAAACGCCGAAAAAAAGGAAGATTACGAGGTAAAATAATTGTTTAATCTAAATGACGATCGAAAGGCTTACACCGTTGTACAACGCCTTGATTCTGAGTTGCCGGAATCGTACATCTGTTGATAAAATCCCGAATGATGAGCTTTCTGTTTCCGGTGCTTGCCACTTACCATTAAGCTTCTTACCGGAAAGCACAAGTATGCCTCCGTAATAGAAACAGTAGTTTGAAAGCCATACTTGAACCCAAGAACAGCAATTTTTTTTTGATTATCAGAGTCGGCAAATATAAAATGTTATTTATAAACTTGAACAACGACTCTAAATAGTTATACGAGGCTCGTTCAATAAACAGTGCTACAATTTTTTGTTAATATATGTAAGAAAACATCCTTTTAGGTGATTTAAATCTGGGGTTTCTTCTGTGAGTGCCTCAAGCTCCAAACAATTCCTACAAATGGCAGAGCCGTAGTGAACTATCAAAACGGCGCCTACGCAGGTCACGCGTTCGAGTAACGAGCTGTAACTGAATTTGTAACTGTGGAAAAAGAAACCGTGCCGAACATCCATAAACGTTTGTAAGCCGCATTTTGTAATGATGCAGTCGATAGGAGTACTGTTGGCCGATAGTCAAAGATAGGAGTCGGAGATTACTGTTTAACGACTCGGCGATAACGAGGTCATTAGGGACGAAGCGCAAGCTCGGACTAAGGAAGGAAACCGGACGGGTTCTTTCAAAAGAACCATCCCGGCATTTGCCTGAAGCGATTTAGGGAAATCACGGAACTCCTAAATCAGATCGGCCGGACACGGGTTTGAAACGTCATCCTTCCGAAGGCAAGTCCAGTGTGGACCATCTCGCTCGGTGGCTTAAAGAGAGTTAAAGCGTCAGGAAGTTCAGAAACTGAGTTGTGTGACTGGACTCGCCCGGAGCATCGTGGCAGTCACTCCTCGCGACACGGTGAATAGCGCGGATTCCGTTATTCGTGCAGACCTGCGCATCACAACTCGACATTTGGCTCCAGAGCTATCGGCGAGTGTTGGAGGTGCGTACGCAGTGATTGTGACTCTTGCATAGTTTATGGTTCGCTTAGGACAGATTCCACTTATGCTCACAACCGACCACGGATTTAGAACAAAAGCTATTTCACCTGAACTGTTGGAGCCGTTTGAGAGCAATGCAGAGGTCTTTCTCTCACGGATCGTAACAGGTGACGAAACCTGAGTGCTTCAGTTTCAGCCAGAAACAAAAAAGTAGTCAGTGGAGTGGAACCATCCGCAATCACAAAAAAAGAAAAAAAATTAAGGCAGCTCCTTTTGCTGGCAATGCCATGACGACAGTCTTCTGAGATAGTATTGGTGTCATTCTCGTGAATGTGTTGCCAGAAGAATCAACAGTTAGTTCAGAAGCATATGTGAAGACTCTGAATAAACTCAACAGCCGTTTCTGAACTGTTCTATCTGACAAGAATCCAAAAGAAACCTTACTCTCACAATGCACGCGCACACACAAGTCTCAGAATACGGGAACACATCGCCAATGGGGTTGCACATCGTTTCCTCATCCACCCTATCGCCAAGACCTGTCGTCGTCGGACGTGAATGTATTAGGAAAGCAGGTCTAATCGGGCGCGAGACATAAATCGCAGAGAAAATCAGCTGAAGCTTTGCGCCGATGATTTGGGCACTGTCTCTAGTATACCCGTTGACCGTGTCATATCGCTCTTTTCACTTCTGAGCTCACAGTGAGCACTTAAAGACGTCGCATAAGTCATGTTTTCCTTCTTCAATAAAAGTCTCGGCCGCACTCTGCAGAGGCAATGAAGATCCTTCTGCAGCGTTTTCCATGGGAAGTGTTTGATCACCCGCAATACAGTCCATAATCGGCTTCCCCTTTCGTCTTTGCTCACCTGTAGCTGCTGAATGTGAAGATAACATTTTGGTGCAGATAACCAGCTGTAGGCCAGTGCAGAGAATTTGTACCGAGCGAGGTGACGCAGTAATTAGCAAATTGGACGGACTCACATTTGGAATGACGACGGTTCAAACCCTCATCAGACTATCGTGATTGAGGTTTTCCGTGATTTCCCTAAACCGCTTAAGGCAAATGCTGGAATGATTTCTTCGAAAGGGCACAGCCTCTTCCCTTCTCTATCCTTCCCTAATCCGACCTTATGCTCCGTCTCTAATGACCTCTTTGTCGACAAGACGTTCGACACTAATCTCCTCCTCCTCGTTAGAAAATTGGCGGAAAGCAGAGAAGGTTGGTTTCTATGACGAGGGTTTGGAAAGATGATACAATGGCACGACAAATATCTAAGTCTGAGCGGTGACTATGTGGAGATGTAGCTGGAAAGTGTAGGTAAGTTTTGCAAATAAAATATTTTCGATTTTAGCAGTGGTTTACATTTCGAGACAGACCGAACCTTTCTTTCCGAACAGCCCTCGTAATTTGACCACTTAGGAATTCTCTACGTGGGAAGCACTTTGAAGATGATTAAAGTGTGATTCATGCATTGGAAACATTGGTATGAGTACGGGACAAAAGTTTTTACCAGTAGGCAACATCTGCTCTTACACAACGCTACGGTAAGGCCATAGAACATCATGGAGACCATGTAGAAAAATCCTGTACTAATGTAAACAAAAGTTGATTGTTATTTCCACCAAACTCTAATTCTTACGGATGAATATATTCTGGAAAACAATATTGGGAATTTCTTATTGAAAGACACTCGTAAATTTGTATTTATTTCGTTGACATTGCAGGTGTCGTGAATCTGGTACTGTCTTTGTATTGTTCAGTGAAGACATTAAAATCACGTAGAGTGATCGTGTCAATTAAAAAATAAAATGATCTCATTACAGCAACTGGTATTTTATGAGCAGTAAAGCGTTCTCTGTGGTTTGATTCAAATTTCCTGACGCAGTAACTGCAAAAATAATAGGACCAATACAGCTGTTTGTATTCTTATGCAATTAATATCGATCTACTGTATGTTTATCCTAGAACCGCTAAGGAGCCGCAGAGTCTCATTCGGATTGAATTCCGCCAAATGCATAGCACTGACCCAAGCTACGCGCAATGTTATGCCGCCCTATAATCCGAAGAAACAGAATTCAAACTTCTTAAACATTAACAGCGGGGAGCAACAGATACGTGTATCTGTTAAGATTCGGTTAGCTATACGCCGGTGTTTCGGAGTGGAGAGTGTTCCTCACAGTGATAGTTCAGTCATACCTAGGAAAACTTTGTCACAAGTCCCAAATTTACTTTCCCTCACTTGAGTTAAAGCCACCTCTGGTAACAACACTAGCACTGGTACTCGGGAGATAATGGAAAAGAAAGGACCAGGCGCTGCCGACCCTTCACCAGCTTAATTAACCGGCTACCAGCTGCCGGAGTCGGAAATAGGTCTTCAGAAATTTTATTACTGGTCCTTTGTAGGATATGATTACTGGACGAATAGATGACTTAGCGTAGAGATTTTAATTATACACCTAAAGCTGCCCTATTCGTTACCGTTGCACAGTATACACAACTGGTCGCTGGACTGCCAGTGTAATGTTACGATTCTTTATTCCTTCGTGTGTATGTATGTTTGAACAGTAACCAGAACGGTAGACTTCGGTACCATATTCGGCTCTCTTTGAAGTAGCAAACGAAAAAGTCAACGAGAGAGCTCTAGGGCCATATCTCACACAAAATGTTGTCAGACTTAGGAACTACTGTTAAGGCGATGATGTTTCATTATTAACATGGGAAGTCCACAGCGTTACGCTCTTTATAAATTTTGTACAGCACTTCACGATATAACGATCCAGTTTGATATTTTCTACGTCACATTCAGGTTGTAGTTCACAAATCGATGTATGAAAGTTATTTAAGACAGCACGCCGCTGTATACTCTTAATCGTACTGGAAACTTGTATTTTGCAACGTACTGTCATTGACTGTCTGGAAGAAGCTAAGAAATTTTAAAAGGGCGAGATGTATGTTAAAGTGTTCTACAACATGAAAAAGGCCATGTTTCTTTTAAGGTCATATTCTAGGAAGAACGATAGAAAATTGCATTAATATTCTGTAATTTTCATCTCATACGTTTCTCTTACATGGTAACATGAGCGTCAGAGAGAACGTTTAGACAGTCACTGGTTCATTAATTTTCGGTACGTGAAGGAGGAGTTTTAGATCTGTACCTTTGCCTCGCAATAAACTGTACTACAGTAACATAAATTTGTTTTATTTTTTATGTTACCATCATATTAAAATTTTGATATCTACTTCCACGAAAGATCCAAGCTGTAAAAGGAAGAGGTTAGTGGAGGGCGGACTAGTCTAGACGTTCATTACTAAGCCCGATCAGCAGTCAGAGCCTTAAAATGTTTAAGGATCTAACAATAGATTCTAAGCGATTTTGAAAATCTTCTAAACAATTTCTGAGTGCAAAGTAACTGTGAGTTGAATGCTGTTGTAAAAAAAAAACCACACATGCATGTTACATATACAGAAATGATGTGTCGTTTACGGATAATGGAAATTCAATACTTACGACTTTTAGCCGAATGTTTCGCTTTATTACTTGAGATCGTCCCTAGCGACAACCGCTCAAAAAAACTTACTTGAAAGTACCGGTCGTTGATACGCGTGCCATAAGAGTGTCAGAGCGAAAGATTTAAGCCTCCTTCCAGAACGTGACTTTCTGGGCTGGCAGGACATTCTTGGTGATGTATCATAACTGTCACCCGTTTGCTCATAACCAGGTTATTTACCATAGATACAGGCTCCAAGCTACGTTCTGTCTAGGCCGTGTTCCCCCCAAGACCGATGAAAGAGTGTGGTTGTGTTGGTAGCGATGGGAAAGCGGAGACGTTTAGCGACCATTTGATCCAGTTACGTGCAGACCGAGATGGCTCAGACACCGGACCCGTATTTGGGGGCAACATGGCGTTTTGTTGTGTCCCTAAATCACTTAAGGTGAATCCAGGTATGGAACATTCATCAAGTATGGAATGTTTCCTTTATCATCGTTTTCCAACTACGCTGGAGCACAAGGAGAGGAGTGTCGTAGGATATTTTATAGTATTAAACTTCAGCCTTCCTTTCTTCCTGTGACACAGCTGCTTTAGACCTAAACGAGATACATCCGTGAGTGATAGTGATCTGCAAGTCTGATGTTGAACGTTCTGTATACCACGTAGAGCGAAATGACGTTCAAAGTTCGCTCTCACTGGACCTAATGTACCAGGTCATTATGATTAATATGCAGTTAGTTTTAGAGGTTCAGTGCGGGCTGTAATTGTCGTATGGCAGCGAAACTTGGTAGATATTCTGATGCGTTAATGGGGAACCGAATTACGCTAGAAAAAAAATAGTTCCAATTTTGGTTACCAGGGGAGTATCTGGTGCTGTGAATGCAAGAAAGACATGTAGAAACTTCCCATACGTAATAGATTAGGAACGGGACGTTGACAGAAAAGGTCAAACAAATGAGGAAGGCGTAATGTCGATATTATTAACCGCCGGTTACACAGTGTGTTAAATATGAGCACCATGGACATAGACGAGATGCTCTACAGCGCCAGATTTGCCCATTGTGGCTATAACTGGAACTAATTTTTTTCCAAGGTAGATCAGTTTTACGTTATATACCAAGCTTCTGTCCCGTACGATAATTACAAAACAATGGTTCAAATGCCTCTGAGCACTATGGGACTTAACATCCGAGGTCATCAGTCCCCTAGAACTTAGAACTACTTAAATCTAACTAACCTAAGGACATCACAGACATCCATGCCCTAGGCAGGACTCGAACCTGCGACCGTAGCGGTCGTGCGGTTCCAGACTGTGGCGCCTAGAACCGCTCGGCTACTCCGGCCGGCCGATAATTACAGCCCACAGTCGATCTCTGTGAGTAGCTATACTTTGATTACAACCATGCAGCACTTCCTGTCGCGCTTCAGTTCGTGAAGGTTGTTAGCCAACTGCCTTCTACATCATGTAATGCTCCGAAACCATATAGCTCTTTGCGTTTTCCGTTATTCTATTCTAGGAGTCTTCTGCTTAGACCCTACTGGAGGAACAAGCTTCCCTGTTGGAGTAATGGAAATTGAACGTCTACGTATACATTGGACGTGGCCTGCATTTTAAAGCTATTTTATACGTCTGGCATGGTCGATTAATCCTATTTGTTCACTAGCTGAATTCGACTTGAGAAAAGGCAGGCAGTGGTTCAGTGACTCTCTACTACACTTCTAGTCTAAAGGTTCCGTTCTTTGGATGAACTAGAGAAGCAGCAAAAAAAGTGAACCTCACTACCCTACACTGAATGTGTGCCGTGGCGGCCGCACTGTTTCAGGGTGGCCAGCGATGGCGCCAGCGGTGGTGGCGCCAGCTATGATGCCGCATCCTGCCTGGGGGCGGCAAGCCGGTCCATCCCCCAGAGTTGCCGGCGTCGTCGCGGGACACCATGGAGGGTAAGTCATCCGCAGTCCCTGCTACACTGAGCTTCGTCTTCCCGTCTTGGCTTTCCATATCACAAGCGTTTCCCCATTTTGCAGTAATAAAAAATTTTCTTGATCAGAATTTATACTACCGTACTTCAAGACTGAAAAAATTTTGTGATATGGAAAGAGACATTCAGGCAGATGCAAAAGAATGCAGTGCTTAAATAGTATCGTCCACTAGCCCAACCCAACGAGATAGACTAATAGCAGGTTGCTGCATTTATTCAAAGATTGGCAGCAAATTTTATCAAGTTTGAGTTAGGTTAATTGTGATTCTACACTCTGAGGCATGAAGGACGACGCATCACAAATGGATTATCGGAATGGGACGGAAATCGATAGATGTGATTGTGCATGTACAGGACACAAATGATTACAATTTCGGAAAAAATAGATGATTTATTCGAGACAAAGAGCTTCAGTATCTCTCAGGAGGACATCCAACACCTCCATCAATCGACGCCAAGACGAATTAACTGCTTGGACCAACGCGTTATTAACTTGTTCAATATGTGAAGCTCTTTCTCTTGAGTAAATTATCCAATTAATATGAAATTGTAATCATCTTTGGGTAGCTACGAGGGTTGGAACTTTAATGGAGGCAACTATTTATTTACAGCTCGTATAAAATAGATACGTGTTTCAAAGTTTTACTGACCTTCAGAGTAGTCACCAGCATTATGTATAACCCGTTGCCAGCAGCGTGGAAGTCGTAGAATACTCTTAGCAATCCTAGTTGTGTTGAAAGTTCGAACGGCGCGGTCTATTGCCCGACGAATTTGTAGCAATTCTGAAGCTAATGCCGTGCAGTGTTTCCTTCTGTTTAGAAATCGAGTTGAACTCACGAGGGCTTTACATAGACAAATGTAATGTATTGCAAATATATAGAAACAAGGATCCTTTATTGTATGATTATACGATAGCGGAACAAACACTTGTAGCAGTTACTTCTGTAATATATCTGGGAGTATGCGTGCGGAACGATTTGAAGTGGAATGATCATATAAAATTAATTGTTGATAATTTGGGTACCAGGCTGAGATTGATTGAGAGAGTCCTTAGAAAATGTAGTCCCTCAACAAAGGAGGTGGCTTACAAAACACGCGTTCGACCTATACTTGAGTATTGCTCACCAGTGTGGAATCCGTACCAGATCGGGTTGACGGAGGAAATAGAGAAGGTCCAAAGAAGAGCGGCGCGTTTCGTCACAGGGTTATTTGGTAAGCTTGATAGCGTTACGGAGATGTTTAGCAAACTCAAGTGGCAGACTCTTAGCTTGCTGTCCAGGTATCGATAGGGTGCGTTTCTGGATGAGGTATCGAATATATTGTTACCCCTTACTTATACCACCCGAGGAGATCACGAATGTAAAATTAGAGAGATTCGAGCGCGTACGTAGGCTTTCCGGCAGTCATTCTTCCCGCGAACCATACAGGAAAGGGAGGTAACGACAGTGGCACGTAAAGTGCCCTCCGCCACACACCGTTGGGTGGCCTTCAGAGTATAAATGTAGATGTAGATGTAGGTCTGTTTGTTAATAACAATTCGTAATTAACAAAAAGACACAGCCAACAACCTCTCCTATGCTGCCTAGCTCCAGAGTGAATCCTCCTCCCCCCTGCCTCCACTAATGTCCCAGTTGTAAAAGATAAAGTTGGGCAGAAAGCCGGGATGCTTGATCCTCATTGGTCCATGGGAGGGAACGGGTTTCCTACCTGCCAATTTTATACCACTTTACCACTGCAGAGTTACATCATGAGCTTGAATATAACCCACACAACTGCCGATCACTGGTGGGGTTTGGGGCTTCCCTGGGTGACTGTTATCAAATCCCAGTGGTTTGCTAAGGGGATGGAGTGGGTATGACTTCTAATGTAAGTCGCCCAAATGGGAAACCTAACGCCAGAAGTCAGGAACGCCTAGCTGTTAAGAACTCTCCTTGCTGTTCTAGTACTTATCAGCTGCGGAGTATCATCTCAAAATACTGTACTGAAAACACGGCTACTGGCTAGCGAGATCCCGCAACTTTTCTCGGTGTCTGTGAAAGTGCTCTAGAAAGGATTTATCGCCCAATGCTAACCTGTACTATACCGGCACTGCTATTCTACTGGCGTAACTTCTGTCTGTACTGAAAACGCGGCTACTGGCTAGCGAGTTCCTGCAACTTTTCTCGATGTCTGTCGAAGTGCTTTAGAAATGATGTGTCCCCCCATGTTTACTTGTCCTTGTACCGGCGCTGCTCTTCTAACTTCTGTCTACTTTGTACAGTTGCGCTGAAATACTAATCATCTTCTTATCCAGTCATTTGGTATGCTTGATATGAATTTGACATTTACTACAAGCCGGCTTTTCAGTTGTGTATTTGTGACTCTACTGTGACTGGTTCCGCAGTTCTTCCTCTTAAGTATAACATCGCAGTATTCGAGAGCTTGAAATTGTACTTTTGAACGTAGGTACTTCCTTCATCCGGGCCTGTATGGTGCTCATCACGGTGGAACGATTCTCGGGCCCCACGGCTTGGTCGCTCACCACGGAGGGAAAATTAAGGGCCTGCACGGGCTGGCAGCGCACCACGGAGGCGTCGTGAAGGGCCTGCACGGCGTGGCCGCCCACCACGGCGGGCTCTACAAGAACTTCCGCGGCGGGCTGGTGGAGCACCACGGGGGGCTGCTCAAGGGCCACCACGGGCTGGCGCAGCACCACGGGGGGCTCATCAAGACGCCACTGGGCCTGCTCGGCAAGCACGGCGGCGGCCTGCTGCTGCACGCCAGGGACGCCGCGGCCTCCCAGCCGACACCGGCGCGGTACGTGCCGCAGCTCGGTGCCACTCCCACTTTGACATACGACACTGCAAATGTCGGGCAGGTCATACACTTTCCTCTGTCTTCACATAAACTAGACTTACAATTTTTGTTGTTGACGTACGGTTCGAGAATTAAATTCTGACCCAATTTTCGGAAGGTTTCTCTCGGTTGTAAATATTGGAACCGGAAATCCCTTTTCAAATATTCCCAACTGGGACACCATTTACCCCGCTAATACGTTGCCTGTTATTTGGCTGAAAAGTCAGTGACTGTACAACAGTTCATTATTCGAACAGGCATATCTGGATATAATGTCAAAAGGGTATAAATTTTTTTGTGCAGGCGCGAGTAAGACTCGCGCTCTAAGGGTTGCGTACAACCTGATTTATGTATGTAGATCATCCATCCTGGGAGTCGAGATTCCGACGATTGTTGCCTGTTATCGTCATTGATACTGGCAAGATATTGGTGCCAGGGATTTCAAGACTTTCGAAAATACGAGGGTTATTCGGAAAGTAAGGAGCGATCGGTCGTGAAATGGAAAATACAGTGAAAATCTGATGTAGATTTGCACAGATGTATTGGGCACTGTGTCTAGTACGCCCATCCGCATCATGCCACTCTTTTAAGTTCTGAGCTCACAGTGAGAACGTAGAGATGTCTAGAAATTAGCGTTTCCCGCCAAGTATGGGGGCCTGGCGAAAGATTTCGCCTGAAGTTATGCAATCCACATAACATAACTATAATGCGGTTCATTCTACACGACAATTCTCGGCGGCACTCTGCAGGGGGAATGAAGATGCTGCGGCGGCGTTTTCGGTGGGAAGTGTTTGATCACCCTTAATACAGCCCGTAATTGGCTACCCCTGAGGTTCATTTCCGCTCAAATGAACCGCGCTGGCTATGAAGACAATATCTTGACACAAACAACGAGCTGCAGTCCAGCGTAGAAAATTGTCGAAAAGCACTGGAGGCTGTCTTGTATAACGAGGGAATTGAAAGGGCCGGCCGCGGTGGTCTCGCGGTTCTAGGCGCGCAGTCCGGAACCGCGGGACAGCTAAGGTCGCAGGTTCGAATCCTGTCTCGGGCATGGATGTGTGTGATGTCCTTAGGTTAGTTAGCTTTAAGTAGTTCTAAGTTCTAGGGGACTGATGACCACAGCAGTTGAGTCCCATAGTGCTCAGAGCCATTTGAACCATTTTTGAATTGAAAGGTTGGTACAACACTGTGACAGACGTCTAAGTCTGAGTGGCGACTGCGTAGAGAAGTAGCTCGAAGGTGTAGCTAACTACTGCAAATAAAACAGTTTTGATTTTCACTGTGGTTTCCATTTCGCGACCTATCGTTTATTACTTTCCGAATAGCCCTCGTATTTGAAGTCGAATGACAAACGACAATTTTTTTTCCGTGTAATGTAATTACAAATTCACAGCTTTTGGATACTGCCCTTCATTTGTACCCTCAAACCGTGTTCCTTCCCAAATTTCTTGATTCTAGGCCAACAGGAAGTATCCTATAGCTTTTGATAATTGAGTTTGCGAGTATCAAAATATGACACAAGTGGCTGTATCTTTTGTTTGCATTGACTTAAAAGCTTACATTTATCACTCCGCCAAGGTACCATACACCTTAGTATTTAACTCGACATGTCAAATCGTTCCTGAGAAAATGTGCTCTTAGCACACAGACAGACAGTCGGATATTAACTGGCAAAAAACTTTTTCGGGTGTTATAATTGCAAATTAGCACTTTTCCGATTTTTTCTGTAGTACTGTGAACCGTGACTTCGTCGAGCCGTAAAACGGGTGACAGTCAGGTTGGTACTCCACGGCTGTCCGGGGTGTCTCTAGACACGTCTTCATTGGACGTTGAGTCTCACTTCGAAGCGGGACCCATCACTGGAGGAAGTTTTACTCCATTCAATGAGATACCAGGCCGAAGACATATCTGGAGACGCTCCGGACAACGCTGGAATACCAACCTGACTGTCGCCCGCCATGTGACTCGACAACCAGGAATGATGGTCTGGGGAGCCATTTCTTTTCATAGCAGGTACTTCGACGATATTCTAAATCCCGTTTTGTTCCTCTCCATGGAAAGCCATCCTAGGCTTACATTTCAGCAAGATAATGCCCACTCGCACACGATGAGAGTCCACTGTCTGTCTTCGTGTTTCACAAATCTTACCTTGGCCAGCAAGGTCGCCGGATCTCTCACCAATTGAGAACTTTTGGAGCATTATGGACAGGGTTATCCAACCAGTTCCCGATTTTGGTGTTATAATTCACCATTTGGACACAATTTGGCAGTACATCCCTCAGGAAAGCCTCCAACAACTCTATCAATAAATGCCAAGCCGAAAAATAGTTTCAGTTACGTCTTGTCCTGATTTTCCATCTATCTCGGCGAATGCAGGCTGGTTCCCTTTATTCTGCCTCAGTTACGCTGCGTCGGCGATTGCTGCGCAAATACCGTTTCCATGTATTCGTACACCATAATTATTCAACCACGCAAACTTTTGGGGTTACACTCATCAGGTATGAGACCTTCCCGGGGGGAGGGGGGGGTGTCCACTGGGGACCGAACCTACAATAACCCTGGGTTCGGTGGGGGGCGGCGATGGGGTGAGTGGACCACTGTGGCGTGTTGTGGGGTTGTGAACCACTGAGGACTACGGCGGGACGAAGCCCCTCAGTTGTTCCTATGCCCCCGGTTTAATGTATAAACACATACAAGCGAAATTCAACACCATTGCGTGGCACCGGAGTTCGGAAATCTTTGAAGCTTCCTGAACTAGCATATCAGCCACTCACTCCCAACGCGATATTCGCAACACACGTAAAACATCTCCTCCGCTTCAAAGGGCCCCTAACATGACTCCCACACCCAGGAGGGCAATCGGTCGACTCCGCAGTTTCACTTACTCCGAACAGTTAAACAAAATTGTTTTAACCTTCATACCTTTCGCCGAATGAGACTTACAGGGTGTTTCAAAAATGACCGGTATATTTGAAACGGCAATAAAAACTAAACGAGCAGCGATAGAAATACACCGTTTGTTGCAATATGCTTGGGACAACAGTACATTTTCAGGCGGACAAACTTTCGAAATTACAGTAGTTACAATTGTCAACAACAGATGGCGCTGCAAGTGATGTGAAAGATATAGAAGACAACGCAGTCTGTGGGTGCGCCATTCTGTACGTCGTCTTTCTGCTGTAAGCATGTGCTGATCACAACGTGCAAGTGTGTTGTGTACAACATGGTTTATTCCTTAAAACAGAGGATTTTTCTGGTGTTGGAATTCCACCGCCTAGAACACAGTGTTGTTGCAACAAGACGAAGTTTTCAACGGAGGTTTAATGTAACCAAAGGACCGAAAAGCGATATAATAAAGGACCTGTTTGAAAAATTTCAACGGACTGGGAACGTGACGGATGAACGTGCTGGAAAGGTAGGGCGACCGCGTACGGCAACCACAGAGGGCAACGCGCAGCTAGTGCAGCAGGTGATCCAACAGCGGCCTCGGGTTTCCGTTCGCCGTGTTGCAGCTGCGGTCCAAATGACGCCAACGTCCACGTATCGTCTCATGCGCCAGAGTTTACACCTCTATCCATACAAAATTCAAACGCGGCAACCCCTCAGCGCCGCTACCATTGCTGCACGAGAGACATTCGCTAACGATATAGTGCACAGGATTGATGACGGCGATATGCATGTGGGCAGCATTTGGTTTACTGACGAAGCTTATCTTTACCTGGACGGCTTCGTCAATAAACAGAACTGGCGCATATGGGGAACCGAAAAGCCCCATGTTGCAGTCCCATCGTCCCTGCATCCTCAAAAAGTACTGGTCTGAGCCGCCATTTCTTCCAAAGGAATCATTGGCCCATTTTTCAGATCCGAAACGATTACTGCATCACGCTATCTGGACATTCTTCGTGAATATGTGGCGGTACAAACTGCCTTAGACGACACTGCGAACACCTCGTTGTTTATGCAAGATGGTGCCCGGCCACATCGCACGGTCGACGTCTTTAATTTCCTGAATGAATATTTCGATGATCGTGTGATTGCTTTGGGCTATACGAAACATACAGGAGGCGGCGTGGATTGGCCTCCCTATTCGCCAGACATGAACCCCTGTGACTTCTTTCTGTGGGGACACTTGAAAGACCAGGTGTACCGCCAGAATCCAGAAACAATTGAACAGCTGAAGCAGTACATCTCATCTGCATGTGAAGTCATTCCGCCAGACACGTTGTCAAAGGTTTCGGGTAATTTCATTCAGAGACTACGCCATATTATTGCTACGCATGGTGGATATGTGGAAAAAATCGTACTATAGAGTTTCCCAGACCGCAGCGCCATCTGTTGTTGACAATTGTAACTACTGTAATTTCGAAAGTTTGTCTGCCTGAAAATGTACTGTTGTCCCAAGCATATTGCAACAACGGTGTATTTCTATCGGTGCTCGTTTAGTTTGTATTGCCGTTTCAAATATACCGGTCATTTTTGAAACACCCTGTAGGAGCAGAATGTTCTTTCGGAGTCAGGCCAAAACGGAATTAAAGACTTTAGATGCCAGTGGCCATCGATTTATATAAATGACGCAAATTGAAAATTTTTGCCGAAGTGCAATTCGAGCATGTGTTTCCTGCTTACTAGGAAGATGCGCTGAGAACTACTCCAGCTAGACACATTTATCACCGCAGCTGTACGGGCTACCGTAGCAGGGTTCTCATCAGACCCAGATTATCCACACACTACAGACGTAGTGCCCCTTGTCCATCACCATCATTACTCGCACATTTCGCAGAATCCCATAAGAGTTCGAGCTTGGTGTACTTGCACTGAAGGAATCATTGGCCATCATCGCCTGTATTATGCATGTGGTGTCTGTCTGAAAGAGAGATGCACACAAGCTCGAAATCTTATGGGAATTGGCGAGATGCCGTGAGTTATAAGGCTAATGAGCGGGGGCAATACATTAGTGGTGTGTGGTGTAAGTTGAGAATTTTGATCTGACAGTAAGCACCCTAGGGTAGCCCGTGCGATTGTGGTGACCAGTGTGTCCAGATGGGGTAGTAGTCAGCGCATCTGCCTAGTAAGCAGTTAGAATCCCAGTCCTGCACGAATTTTCAACTTGCCCCATTGATATAAATCAATGCCCAGTGATAGGTAATGTCTTTGGTATCTTGAATTACAGAAAGCACAGGGTCCGCTGGTCTAGCGATAATGTGCGTGCCTGAAAATTGAGAGTTCATGGCATTATGGAAATTTGCACTCTGCGTTTAACCTAGCCTGCAGTTCTCAAGGATTTGAGGAGTCGCCACGAACGACACGTGGTTCGGATTTTGCGCTAAGCTGTGGGGCTTCTTTGCCCAGTTGAATGACTGGGGCAGATTATATTTCCGCAACTTGCCGAGTAGCGTGCTGTTGAAAGACCTGCGCTTGACCATTGAGCCGCACGAAATGTATGCAATTATTACAGAAGTAAGCTCGATATGGGCGGGAACCGGATTTAGCTTCAGTAATGATGTGTAACAATTCATACGATTTTTCCTCTTTGCAATGACTCACATATCGTTTCCATTGTGAATATAGTCGTAATGCTACGTCGATAAAAATTTCGTTGTATTGATTGTGATGAAATAAATAATCACTTAATAGATAGTGTGCAGTTTCATAACAAATTACAAAATGTTTAAACACATTCTGGTCCAAAATTACTAAAAAATGAGCAGACATTACCTATATTTTTCGAAGACTTGCTGACAGTACAGTAGATATCTTTCTTCAAATTTTGTGGTAATTTCCTTTGGGACCAAACTGCTGCGGTCGTCGGTCTCTAGGGTTACGCACTACTTAATCTAACTTACGCTAAGGAAAACACACACACACACACACACACACACACACACACACACACACACACACACACGCACGCACGCACGCACACACGCACAGACACACACATGCCAGAAGGAAGAATCGAACCTCCGACGGCGGGAGCCGCGCGAAAGGTGGCAAGGTGTCTTGGACCGCGCGGCTATCTTTCTTCAACCTGATACTGTCACCTAATGGAAACATGCAGAAACGAAACGAAGTGATGCACTGAAAGCACATAGTTTATAGTACGAGTGTATGGTTGAATCAGACATAACGAATTTAGTTTATTCCCTGAGCTAAAAAAAAATTGAGTTGTAGCATGTATGTTGTTGGACTGAAGAGATTATTAAATGTATTTTAGAATTCGCCTTTACAAATATAGCATAAGCGTTTCGTTTTACTGAATTAAAATATCGTCAGTGGCAGCATTTTTCTCTGATTTCTGCTTACTTATAGAAGTGTCGTCTTCTTGCACATTTTTCCAGTTACTCTTGCGTTTGGCACTGATGTTTTTGAGCTAATTATACGTTGGTTCGCAGTACTATACATTTTTTTAACCTGAAATGCAACAAAATATAGCAACACGTTCGCATCACAGAGAGACATGCTTAGCCTGGATATAAACCAAGTTGGGAACGTGGGTCTCACGGGAGGCGTGCCAGAGATGAGTCCCTGCAGTCGCACAATCCTCTGTGTCCTCGGTGGCTCGGATGGGTAGAGCGCCTCACATGTAAGCAGGAGATCCGGGGCTCGAGTCCCGGTCGGGACACACATTTTCAACCGTCCCCGTTGACTTATATCAACGCCTGTATGCAGCTAGGGGTATTGATTTCATTATAATTATTACTGAGTATTCTGAATTTTTGTAGCATTCCTGATTTACTCAGTATCATCCTTCAGTCTTTCATGAAATGTATTCGCAGCTGCGAGTATGGATAACCATAATCTGTATAACGGAATGACGGTAGTGAAAATTTGTGCCGCACTGGGTCTGGATCCTGGTTTTCTCGCTTTCCGCGTGCGGCCACTTTACCATTTTTATCTAATTTTTTTGCAGATTCTCTGACTACTTTTTTAAAATGTATTCAACTATAAAACGCGGCCAGCTGTAGGCTTTGGAGACAGGGAGGGTAAGTGTCGAAAGCTGAGGCTTGACCATAATGCCTCCTCCTTTGTCCGTGAGTGCGCCCTCCAATTTTATTTTCATTTATTTATTTTTTATATTGTTTATTTTTGTTTATTTATTTATCTATTTATTCACTTACTTTCTTTTTTCTTCAACTCAAAATTTGGAATATAATTTTAATACATATTGTTTCTGTTAATAAAAAGCCACTATAAACAACTTAAATAACATAAACCATCTCAAAATGAAATAATTTTAAAAAATCACATTTACTTCCTGCGTCCATCTTCCACCAAATGAGTGACCTCGAACCATCCAATAACAAATAAGAGAATAGAAACTACTACAATTATATTTCTTAAACAACGAACACACTGCCAAAAGAAAATAAATCAAAATGATGATGAAAAATAAATCCTGCGCGCTATTCCACGCGCTTTCCATATGTGGACAATGTTCATTGGTACCAAGTCGATAACGATTTCGCCTCGTTTCAAGGTCCACTACGTGGGTCGTCTTCCGCCCGGTACACCCCAAGTGGTAAGGGGTTTTATAAAGTCACTGCGCAAGTAATTTGCGAAGAATTGTTGATAGCGAGGATTGTGCTCAAGCATTCTACGATTATCTTGGGGTTATCGCCAATAGTCAAGTACGATATTCTCTTCACGGTAGAATAAATAGTACTGGGCATGCCTTCAAACTACGTGAGGGCGTGAGTCTTGGCAGTCAGGAAATAAGTACCCTCCGCCATTAGGCTGTCCAAGCACGATGCGCTGCTCCACCCAAACATCCATAGTGGCCGAACGGTTCTAGGCGCTACAGTCTGGAACCACGCTACCGCTACGGTAGCAGGTTCGAATCCTGCCTCTAGCATGGATGTCTGTGATGTCCTTCGTTTGGTTCAAATGGCTCTGAGCACTATGGGACTTAACTGCTGTGGTCATCAGTCCCCTAGAACTTAGAACTACTTAAACCTAACTAACCTAAGGACATCACACACATCCATGCCCGAGGCAGGATTCGAATCTGCGACCGCAGCAGTCGCGCGGTTCCGGACTGAGCGCCTTAACCGCTAGACCACCGCGGCCGGCTGTCCTTCGTTTAGTTAGGTTTAAATGGTCCTAAGTTCTAGGGGACTAACGACCTCAGAAGTTAAATCCCATAGTGCTCAGAGCCATTTGAACCAAACATCCATATGTTGTCAGCTATGGTTCTACGACCTGCACTCGTTCATTCATCATGTATGTTCTCGTACAGGGAAGACATTTCAATTGAAAGTCGCTTGCCTGGTGTCCGCGGATAAATGCGGTATTGCAGTGCTTGTGTTGTTCATTTGTACGATGGAATGTTGTTCTGGAAGTGCACGGATGCCTGAAGGAACATTGCATTGTACTTCTGAACAACAAAGGCACTGCAATATCGTATTCAGTGATTCAGGTCCCATAAGCAGCAGCTAACTATAGCAGACTTGTGTGTCGGTTGCAGGTCGGCAGTACCACCGCAGTACCCGGCCTACGGCATGTACCAGCCGCACTACTTCGGGTGGAAGTCCGGCCAAGGCAAGAAGGGCGGCGGGGAGGCGCCGGCCCCGCTGCCGGCCATGCCGGGCAAGATCAAGGGCGGCGCCGACGTGGCGCTCTTCAACGCGCACGGCCACGGCTCGCAGAAGGGCCTGCAGGGCTCCACGGCGCACAAGTACAAGCACTACAACCTGGACGTGGGCTACGGCTGCCCGCCGCGCGCCCGCCCGCTGCACCTGATGCACACCGACGCCGGCTATGACGTCAGCCACTACACGGTGGGCGGCGCCGCCAGCGCAGGGGCCGGCGTCGCCCATGGCCTGGGCGGCACCTTCGGCCTGCTCTGAGGGCGCCGTGTCGTTCTGCGCAGTCCGAGCACAAGTCTTTTACCTAGACACCGAAACTCGAGCACTTCCGTAAGGAATGCGCTAGTGGTATGAAAAGGGGGGGGGGGGGGGGTGGGAGTATTTTCTTCTTCCTTCTTAGTCAATATTCGAATGTTTTTTTTTTTCATTGAAATCTTTAATTAAAAAAAGAGCCCTAAGTTCTTCCCTAACGGCCATCGATATAAAGAAGAATGTGACGATATGGGCCATTTCCTTTGATTACTTTTGTTCGGACTGGTACAACAGTTCCACAAAATTTCTGAAATGACTATATTTACGCTTTCTACTGAAATTATTGCTTATTTTCCACTATTGGCCAATTTCCGCTATTAAGGCATTTTCAATTCGTGCTTAACGTGGTAAGATCAAAGGCACCAAACCGTCGATACACTAGCATATGGCGGGCAACTTAGAACTCACAATTGTACACCTAACTACTCGTAAGTTCCATGTTTGCCCGCCACATGCTAGTGTTTCGACAGCTTGGTGAATTGTCGTCACGCACGCTACCTACCGCTCCAAAATGATGTAATAGCGGAAAGCGGCCAACAGTGGAAAATAAACAGTAATTGCAGACGAAGGCGTAAATGTTGTCACTTCTGACGTTTATCGGTTTGCAATAAAATTACGTAACAAGAAGCAAACGGATGGGGCAGTGTTCAAAAAATTAAAGCGTAGATTGCCGTATACCGCTATTCCGCACCAATTTGCAATTTAAACATCGAGTAAGAGGATGCAGAATGCACAATCTTGTTCTTTGTAGCTGTTATAACCAATATGACACGATACCA
Source organism: Schistocerca gregaria (assembly GCF_023897955.1). Classification (NCBI taxonomy): domain Eukaryota; kingdom Metazoa; phylum Arthropoda; class Insecta; order Orthoptera; family Acrididae; genus Schistocerca; species Schistocerca gregaria. Next base: position 667,931,622 of record NC_064920.1, read on the forward strand.
CTAAAGCCTGTCTGAATGCCGTTAAAAAGTGCTTAGTTCGACAGACAAACGCGTTTTTGCTTCAGTATCTCAGTAGATAAAGAAAAGATGTGTCGAGAAAACGACAGAATACTCCTCCCTTCAAGTTTTATCATTTGCCTCGAAACTTATTTCCATATTTTCAACGCTTTTAGAACTACTGGAAATGAGAAATATCAGTGAGTGTACTACTAAAAAAACTACGGAGTTGTGATCTTCATATTAGCTGTATCTACTGGGTAATCGTGTGACAACTGAGAACTACCTTTGCCAGATTTGTGGGCTGCCTTGAGGAATTCTCAGTCATCGAATAGTTTGGAGGGCACACTGAGGATTGTGAGTGGCAGCATTATTAGTTTCATATGCTATTTGTTCTTATAAGATACACTATTGACCTTTATAATCCCGTGTTGTCGTTGTTGTTTTGTTATTTCTAGCGTCTCAAGTTGCTACTTCGTAATAGGCCTTAGTATCTCTGACATACTTGAATGTCACGCCACAAATTCAGATTTATTGTTTTGCATTTAAATGTGTAAAATCGCACTATCTTCCACAGTAAAATAGCTTTACTTGCAGCGACTGTAAATATTAATTAAAATAACATGAACACGTTTATTCTTATAGATCTAGTATACTTATTTTCTGATATTACAATATTTCCTAACACCTTAGTGACTTTCAGGGTTACCAACACAAGAGGGGTGCGTGCATCAGCTCAAGGGAAATCTATCATTAAGTCGAAGTGAAAACACCTGTTAAAATATATATACTACAGCGACTGTGTTCGTGATTGATAGTGTGGCCCGCAATAACACTGGGGCCGATAAGCTAGTCAGTAAAATGAGTTTTAGAAACATGTTAAACTAATGCAATAACTGTAACCAGACGGCAAAAATTAAAAAAATGTAAATATTTAATTTATTTGAATGTAGCAGCATTTGTCGTAGTGTAAAAATGTGAAAATTTTAAAATAATCCTGTAAATGACAATTAAATAAAGTAAGTGAATAAATAATTAGTACGCTTATTTTGCTTTTGTGCAGCCTCTGTGTTTAACAGTACTTTGTTACTCTTTGTCTGTATTTATTTAGTAATTTTGACTAGTCGTTCTGCAGTGGGGCAGTATTTCTAAAGCTGTGCTGCAAAATTGATAAAAATGTAATTACAACGGAGATAAACTTTTACATGTGCTACGTTGTATGGATGCCTGTTGTCTCTGTAGACTTATGATGAATTATCTTGCTTTCTTGTGAGATTTTTCTTCAACAGACATAAGCTTTGTTTCTTATCTGGATTTGTCCAAAATGCTGAGGTTACTGTTTTTTATTCATTCACACGCAACTTTTATATCTAAGTCGTATATATTTAGAAGTAATAATAGGTCGAAGCAATAAACCAAGATAAAGCAAACTGCATGCTGTCTCTACATAGTAAGTTTAAGATACTTTTGGGTACACCTTTCTTGCGAAGGTTTGTAATTTTTTCCCGAATCGTACCTCCATATCCAACTGTCTGTCTTGCAGTATTTGCTTATCAGCTCCATTCATTTTTCTCGTCCGGGCTGAGCCTTCATAGATGGTGAAAGTTTTTTTCTATGCCATACATTATCAACTCCAAAGGTAACACTCATCGCTGATAAATGCAACACTCATCGCTGATAAATGCTGCTGTATCAGCCACTTCTCCGCGGTGAGCAGAAATATGTAATGGCACGAGGGCAAGACAGTGGCAGTCTCAAAATAACAAATCATAAACAGAGTAAAGAACAGAAATACAGAGATAAAAACATCGAAAGTGAATGCAATACTCTTAAGGCAGCCGGTTTCTTTGAACTCTGTTATTGACAGCTACCTTCTGTGTGTTTTCCTTCTAACTGTACGGCCTAAATTATACAATACCCTTAATGCCACTTTTCAAAGTAAATAAGTTTGCTCAAATGTAGTACGGTTCAAATAAAGTAATCTTTATTATAAGTGTGTTTTCCTTGCTAACAAGACAGCCTCTGATTTTCTGACAAACATAACTAAACACCTTACTACTTAACTTTTACGCCCCTTCTGTACTATTGTTAAATATAGCACTAGAATGAACAATAATTCTGTGATTTATAGTTTACGGTACTTTGAATAACTTTATGCACTTCAAAATTACACAGTAATGGTACAGATATCTCAAATTATCCGTTCCTGATTCTTAATGCCAATCCATTTACACCGATAGATAAGTATGGCACCTGTGGATTCTGAAGAAATATGCAGACTGTGGAAACAGAACCATTAATTAAATAATCATTTTTCCTTGATCATCATTTCTAGTGCTGGTATCCGTAAGGAATATAGAGGTTTCTTTGGCTGTGTTGGTTCTGAAGTTTTTTAACTACAAATTCCAGAAAAAATTATTGAAATTAGCAAAAATCATTAGTTACTAGTTTCGTCCTTGATAACATGAGTTTTACCCACAACTAGCTTAGCGCACGCTACTTCACTCGAGTTTGTGCAGCAATTAGTACAAAAATAAATTTGTAAACACATATTAGGCTTATCGAACCGAGTGAGGTGGCGCAGTGGTTAGCACACTGGACTCGCATTCGGGAGGACGACGGTTCAATCCCGTCTCCAGCCATCCTGATTTAGGTTTTCCGTGACTTCCCTAAATCGTTTCAGGCAAATGCCGAGATGGTTCCTTTGAAAGGGCACGGCCGATTTCCTTCCCAATCCTTCCCTAACCCGAGCTTGCGCTCCGTCTCTAATGACCTCGTTGTCGACGGGACGTTAAACAATAAGTGCCACCACCGCTTATCGGGAGGCCGTTTCTTTTTTTACGCAATTTTAACAAAGACGATTAAACGTGGTGACTATCAAATAGCTTTGTTTGATTTAGTTCATAAATTGCAACAACTTCTAAACTTTCCACGCGAATTAACTCCATAGAAACTTGATCTTTTCCGAATATACTTCTGACCAGACAGTAATTCTGGTAGCTGGAGTCGGACATTTTTTAATACTGCCTTTTGAGTTCTTGTGTGATGGTTCCGCAGAAACTTTCATCCCCTTATAACTATGTCTTTATTTCTCACCGAGAAGTCAAATACCAATTCCGCTGATTTAGCATTAAAATGTTATAATATTACGAAATATCGTCATAAAAATTTTCATTTTATTTCACCCTCATAGGGGTGAATTTCCAAAAATTTTGAAACCGTATTAATTTGTTTCTGACCGAGAAACCAAATAGCGATTTTCGTAGATCTAGCTTCACTTTTTTCAAAAAACCTTTCATCCACTATTCGAAAAATCCATTCTTAAACGATGCGTACAGTACAAAATCAACACCCTCTCCAGGTTTCAACATTCTATCCTTAGAGTTTTGGGCTGGGTGATGAGTCAGTGAGTCATTCAGGACATTTCGTTTTACGTACAGATATAAAAAAAAAGCACACTAATACAACACTTAAGTAGAGATTACAGTAGAATTTAATGCCACGATGAAATGTTTATTGAAATGTAATTCTTGTAAGAGGATTTTTCCACATGCCATTGACCATGAATTTCTGAATGGCACTTTTCCCTATATCTATTAAAGTTTTTGAGAGCAGTATCTCTTAGAGTACCTGATAGATGATAATTTTCAAAGTAGAAAGGAAACCAGGAACTTACGAGTATCATTAACTTTATCTCAATTACATTACTTGCAAAAAAGTATAATTAACAGAGTTTTCCTTCTTGAAAGAACAAATTGACTCTTCCTTTTATTCCAGATACGCGTCATCACAGTTCTCGCATCATCAGCGAGCGTTTATTTAACTCTTAGGACATAAATACAGAAGATGTATGAATCTCTATTTATAAAAGGCAATGTCCTGACTGATTGACTGACTGACTCATGACCACTCAAGCCAAATCGTAAAGGATAGAAACTTGAAATTTGGAGAGGGTGTTGATCTTATCCTGTAAGCAGCTTTTAAGAAGGGATTTTTCGAAATTCAACCCCTGAGGGGGTGAAGAAAAGAATGGAAAGTTATTTGAACATATGTCACTATTAAGATAGTTTTGAAGCTAGAGCTACAAAAATTGGTATTCCATTTCTCGGTCAGAAATAAGGAAATACGTATTTCATGATTTTGGAAATTTAATCACTATGGGGTGAAATGGTAAAGATTTTTTAAATAAATCCTTGTACAATAAATTTTAAAGTATTTTTAAAGCAATGCCTATGAAAACTGATATTTGAATCCTCGGTAAACGATAAGAAAATTCTTGATTCAGTATTTTCGGAGGTTCAACCCTAAGGGGTGAAAGAGGGGATGAAAAGTTTTGTGATAATATTTGATTACACTACCGCTCTTTAATTTCAAAAGACCCTGGTATTTCAGATTTACAACACAAATCAAACGTTATTTCTCACAAAATATAATTATAATAAATTCCACATATATAATACAATCACAACCATTATATTCCACTTTCATCAAAGTATCCTCTTTTGAACTTAATGACTACGTCACAAACTCGAGGCATGTGGTCAATCAGTTTTTGTAGGTATCGTGAATCTATATGATTCCACACATCCTTAACAATATTCCAGAGATGTTCCTTGCTGGATATATTAACTTACCTGATACGGCTGTCCACTTCATCCCAGACATTTGCAATGGGATTACTATCGGGGCTTTGGGACGGCCATACCATATCATTCAGTAATCTCTGTTTTTCCTTTGATGCAGTGTTGTTCGTACAGTATGCCGACCGATGTTTTGGGTCATTATTCTGTTGTAAGGTGAACCCTTACCCTATTAAACGCCATCCACTTCGTATTGCGTGATAATGAAGTATGCGGTGGTACAGATTCTGATCCGTACATCATTCCAATTTCACAATGTCGCCAACTCTATCTCCGTCAAAACATCACCAAACCACAATAGAACCTCTACCGTGTTTAACTGTAGGTAGAACACACTCCTGGGCTACCCTTTCCTCTACAAATCGGCGAACAAATATTCTCCTTCTGGTTCCAAAAATCTCTAACTTCGATTCATCGGGGAATAACATCTTCGTCCACTCTTTCGATGTCCAATTACGATGTTTTCTAGCCCATTCAAGTCTCTTCTGTTTATTTATGGGCCTTAGAAGGGCTTTTCTTGCTGTGACACATCCTTTCAAGCTTGCTTCAGCCAGTCTCCTTGTTACTGTTGCAACAGATATTGATGTCGTGTTCTTTTCTACCAATTCTGCAGCAATTTGGGGCGCTGCTTTAAATCTATTTCTTTTACTGGTAATTCTGAAATATTTACCACTACTTTTAGCTGTTTTACGAGGTCGTCCTCGTCATGGTATGTCCTTATTGCTACCTGTTGTCTTCTGGCGGTGAAGGGCGTATTGCACTCCCCGTATAGACACAGTACACTGTTTCGCAATTTGGCGAATAGAGAAACCCGCTTGGCTAAGTGCTACAATTGCAGCACATTTTGCTATGGATTTCTCCACTCCACTCGTGTGCACACTTCAATGTCACGAAGGAACTGACGTGCAGGAACCACATATTATGTATCGTAGCAATGCTTGCCATTCGCTGCGGACATCACATCACTACAGAGGACAACACAGGTGCACCAAATGCGACGTCCGTCGGTAAATAGGTAAACAAACATATCAGATAGGCACATAACGTTTATATACGCAACATGGTTTGTTGGATACTATTGTATCTCGATGACGTCAAACAAAAATCATGACATGCGTACAACTATTGTACTATTCCTTTGCTTACTCAAACGTGCCCACTGTGTTAAACCTTATCTACAGAGAACTAGATGTCATTTGATTGGGTGTATTGAAATTAATGAGCGGTAGTGTATGTAAGCATTTTTAAAGTAAGTTTAAGAAAATTTCGTATTCGGTTTCTTGGTTGGAAATAAAATTAAGTGTTTCAATGTTCTTGAAAATTCAACTCCTAATAGGATAAAATAGGAGATGAAAGTTTTTACGGAAATATTTCATTACGAAAACGTTTTTGAAACTAAATCTCTGAAAACTTGTACTTGGTTTCTCAATTCGATATAAAAGTTAAGTTTTTCAGCATTTTTTTGGAAATTCAAAACTTAAGGGGATGATAATTTTTATGAAAATGTTTCGTTATGTCAAAACATTTTTAAAGTTAAATCTATAAAAAATTGTATTAGCATGGAACGTTTAGTAAATGTGATTTTTGAACAACATAAACATTCGACTAAAGGAAAAAATCTATATTGACTATACAATCTACACGAGCGAAGCAGCGGGCGCTTAACTTATGTGTAATATATTGACAATAAATTAGTCAATATTGTTTACGTTAAACCTGGTTATTGGACATTATTCCACTTTCAGTTTTGTGTCACCTGTGACTGCTACCCATTTCAGCCAGAAATCTAAATGCAGTACAGCATTTGCAGCACAGATGTGCTTATATAATGCCTAGATATCAATTTCAGGTCTAAATTCTAATAATTAATACCCTCCTTGAACTAAGAAATAAATTTGTGATGTTTTGGAATAGCATACTCTGTAAACATGGTTCGGGGAGATTAAAAAGACTGCCAAAAAGAACATTAAAGTCATTTGGAACATGAGCTCAAAAAATGAATCTTAAAATTTAAGTAGGGAATTTGAAACGTTGCTTTCCGTCTCTCGCAGCCTGAGCAGCAACGCGGCCAGTGTTCACGCACTCTTACCTGGATTACTTCTGCGTACGCCTCTATACACACGGCCCAGTGTCATTAATGTGACCACCTGCGAAAAGCCTGACTATCCAACTTCTACAGTGCGGACGTGCAGGAACAGAGTCAGTGAGGTTCTGGAAGGTACTGACAGGGTTTTTGACCACGCCGACTCCAGTGCCGTGGGCAGCTGAGCTAGGTTTCTCGGTTGAGGATCCATGGCGCTTATAGCCCCATTCAGGTGGTCCTACAGATTCTCGATCGGGTTTAAATTCTGGGAGTCTGGTGGCCAGGGGATTTCGGTAAACTCATCTCTGTGTTCTTCGAACCACGCACGAACACTGCGAGCTGTATGACATGTTGCCTTGTCCTGCTGGTAGGTGCCATCAGGCCGGGGAGAAACAAACCATCTAGGGGTGGACATGGTCCGCGAGGGTAGGTGCATCTTTATATTGATCTAGTGTGCCTTCCATAATCACGAGATGACCCAGGTAATGTCATGAGCACACATCCCAGACCATAACGCTCCCTGCTCTGGCCTGGACTCTTGCGACAACGGTTGCAGGGCCATACACGGCAACGGCCGTCTGTCCGACAAAGCATAAAACGTGTTCTCCTGAAAAGGCTAGCTGTTGCCACACAGCTGACGTCCAGTAGCATTATTGGCGTGCAAATCCCAGTCTTCATTGCCCGTGAACAGCTGTCAGCGTGGGTGCGGAGGCCCTTAAACAGCAAAGTTCGCTAACGTTCGTTGACGAGACACTGTTGGTAGGCGTTTGGTTCATCTGGGCGTTCAGTAGCTCAACAGTTCCACGTCTATTCACTCTACACTAGACCGTAGCCGTCTTTCACCACTGTCCTCAATCGCCCGTGGTGCAATATAGCTGCCGCGGAGCCTGTTTTTAGTAGCGTGCCATGCGTTATACACCGGGTGATCAAAAAGTCAGTATAAAATTGAAAACTTAATAAACCACGGACTGATGTAGACAGAGAGGTAAAAATTGACACGCATGCTTGGGATGATATGGGGTTTTATTAGAACAAAAAAAAAACAAAGTTCACAAAATGTCCGACAGATGCGCGTCGTTTGGTGATGATCGTGTGTTCAGCCGCCACTTTCGTCATGCTTGGCCTCCCAGGTCCCCAGACCTCAGTCCGTGTGATAATTGGCTTTGGGGTTACCTGAAGTCGCAAGTGTATCGCGATCGACCGACATCTATAAGGACGCTGAAAGACAACATCCGTCGCCAGTGCCTCACCATAACTCCGGACATGCCTTACGGTGCTGTTCACAACATTATTCCTCGACTACAGCTATTGTTGAGGAATGATGGTGGACATATTGAGCATTTCCTGTGGAGAACATCATCTTTGCTTTGTCTTACTTTCTTATGCTAATTATTGATATTATGATCAGATGAAGCGCCATCTGTCGGACATTTTTTTGAACTTTTGTATTTTTTTGGTTCTAATAAAACCTCATTTCATTCCAAACATGTGTGTCAATTTGTACCTCTCTATCTGCATTATTCCGTTATTTATTCAGTTTTCAAATTTATACTGACTTTTTGATCACCCTGTACTTCAATCACGGTGGCGCGCAACAGTTCATACACTTCGCCGCTTCGGAAATGCTTCCACCCTTGGTCCTAAAGCCAGTGATCATGCCCTTTTGGACGACACCGTTTCCGCCGTACAACTATTTCACTGTTTTTCTGTGTTCCCCTCAACATGCTGTATATACCGTCCACTGCTAGTGCTGCCAGCAGTCGGCTGTGAGTTGACGTCGAACATAGGCCGTGCTCACGTTAATGTGCCTGGACCGTGCAAACACTACCATTGTCAATGACAGTCGCCAGCTTCACTTTGACTTGCGAGAAAGATTACAACAGTCACTTGTTCTGTAGTAGCCTCGTAGCAACGTAACTACTTTGGGATGTCTCGCGTCCGTCGGCCGTCGTACTTTACTTTATTATTTACTACAGAAATTGATTGGTAATGGTGATCGTTGCCGACTTACGTGGTAGGCCTTATTCAAAATGATATTTCATTCTATTTTAATTTACAATTAAATGCTTTTGTGAAGTTGTCTCTTTTTTAACAATTTTAATCTTCAATGATAATTATTTGTTACGTTGATGACGTGTGAGACTCAACTCGCTTTATTTGTACATGAGACCCAGAAAATATTAGATACAGGCTCCCAGCTAGATGCTATTTTCCTTGACCTCCGGATGGCGTTCGCTACAGTTCCGCACCGTCGCCTGATAAACAAAGTAAGAGCCTACGGAATATCAGACCAGCTGTGTGGCTGGATTGAAGAGTTTTTAGCAAACACAACACAGCATGTTGTTATCAATGGAGAGACGTCTACAGACGTTAAGGTAACCTCTGGCGTGCCACAGGGGAGTGTTATGGGACCATTGCTTTTCACAATATATATAAATGACCTAGTAGATGGTGTCGGAAGTTCCATGCGGCTTTTCGCGGATGATGCTGTAGTATACAGAGAAGTTGCAGCATTAGAAAATTGTAGCGAAATGCAGGAAGTTCTGCAGCGGATAGGCACTTGGTGCAGAGAGTGGCAACTGACCCTTAACATAGACAAATGTAATGTATTGCAAATACATAGAAAGAAGAAGCCTTTATTGTATAATTATATGATAGCGGAACAAACACTGGTAGCAGTTACTTCGGGTAAAATATCTGGAAGTATGCGTACGGGACGATTTGAAATGGAACGACCATATAAATTTAATTGTTGTTATCGCGGGTGCCAGGTTGAGATTCATTGGGAGAGTCCTTAGAAAATGTTGTCCATCAACAAAGGAGGTGGCTTACAAAACACTCGTTCGACCTTTACATGAGTATTTATCATCAGTGTGGGATCCGTACCAGATCGGGTTGACGGAGGAAATAGAGAAGGTCCAAAGAAGAGCGGCGCGTTTCGTCACAGGGTTATTTGGTAAGCGTGATAGCTTTACGGAGATGTTTAGCAAACTCAAGTGGCAGACTCTTAGCTTGCTGTCCAGGTTTCTAGAGGGTGCGTTTCTGGATGAGGTATCGAATATATTGCTTCCCCCTACTTATACCTCCCGAGGAGATCACGAATGTAAAATTTGAGAGATTCGAGGGCGCACGGAGGCTTTCCGGCAGTCGTTCTTCCCGCGAACCAGACGCGACTGGAACAAGAAAGGGAGGTAATGACAGCGGCACGTAAAGTGCCCTCCGCCACACACCGTTGGGTGGCATGCGGAGTATAAATGTAGATGTAGATATAGAATCTTAAAACATGAGCATATAAATTAAAAAAATGGAATAATCTTTTCATATTAATTTCCTCAGCTAGTCAGTTCACTTTAAAGCAAAAAATCTTTAGTTATTAATTACAACTGCGGCCCACACACGCGTGAGTTTATTTTTTCTTACCTCCGTTAACCATTGCATTGTAGTCGGAGTCCTGGCTCTGGCTGTCGGCTCTTGTACTGAAAATAAGAATCTTAAAGCTACGTAGTTTCTGCAACGTAGGCGGCTGTGGAGAAAAATGTATCTTATATTAATAGCTGGTGAGTTTTTTGCTTCGGCTAATTTTTATAAGTTAATGACGCCACGTAATGGCGTCGTTGGCTGCATCGGCCGCTGCGATTGTTGCGCTGTAAATTCCTCGAATGCAGGTTAATTCAAGGAAGGCGGACATGAAATCGGGATAATCTCTTACAAATTAAAAGTTAACAATAATGTTAAATCAATATATTATCTGCTTAATTAGTACAAAATGCTTACATTTGCCAGCACGCCCAAGATGTCCGTCTACACGCAAACAAGACAAGAGAAGAAGTGAAGACGACAAAAAAATTAACAAAAGAGCGCATCTTGTCGTCTCTTTAGATCATTTTGTTTCGAGTGCATCTTTATATTTATTTGACCTCGAAACTTACACAGAGAAATCATAATTATAATACAGATACATGAGAAAAGTGCATGTCCTCCTGAGCGGCTAGTGTCCACTTATTATTCAATTTTAAAATGTCTCTTCTTTATAAATACTGTTTTAAGTCTTTTCTTAGTATTTCACTGGGGACGGTGTAGATGGATGGCAAAACATTTGACGCGCGGTAGAAAAAGCACATCAGAACATGGAAATACCGTACCAAATCACTCAACATTTGCAGATCGCCTTAAACAAGAATGCAATAGGCTTGCTGAATAGGACTAGATATGAATATTAGAAATACGAGTAAAGACAGACACCTTTTCCGTTCCCAAGGAACTTTCTATACATACAAAGCATTAACACAAAATAAACAGTTACTAATGGCCAGATAAATGTTGGAAACCAGATGCTACACCAATCTAACTCAGTTTCTATTCCACTATTTTACATTCACTATTCTTTCCTCTTTTTTTCCTCGCCTCTCTTCCCTCCCCCCTCCCCCCAACCAACCCCCTCACCATTTAAATCTTCATCACCACACCTCGATTTCTCTTACACATTAAATAAATATATAATTGTATAATTAAATGACATAACACAGTTCCGCTGAATCAATAAGAAGAAGTTGGCAGTGAAGTTGGCAGTACTACACAAAACACAGGAGGCATATGTGTCCAGAAAGATACATACAGTAGTGTTGCTATGATGTGGTGTGTTTCACAACAAGAACTGCAGCGCCCTTCTTCACAGTATTGTTTAATCGACACAAGAGCATCAGCTAGATGCTCAGCAAACTCCATTGGAAGGTTGCGAATCACGCACGGAGAAGTTTACTATTGAAATTTCGAGACAGCAGTCTCCGGGAAGAGTCGGACCTCATATTATTTCCTCCCTCATACATCTCTCGTCATGTCCATGACGAGAAAATTCGAGAAATTAGAACCAATACAGGGGCCGACAATCATTCTTCCACGCACCATACCCGAGTAGAACAAGGAAGTCAGTGGCAGTTAGTTGAAGTTAGTGGTACCAGATGTACTCCCCGCCACGTCCCGTAGCGGGCTTGTGGAGCATGATGTGCATGTAGATAATTCTGCCCAAACCGAAGTGAGATTCGGACAGAACCAGCAGTGTCAGACGAAGGAAACTCAGAAACGAACAAATAGAAGGTGGTTCCTGATGTAATAAAAATCAGCATCATATGTAAAGAACTGTTTTTCGATCTAGAAAGAAAGCCAATTTGTAAATGTCTTTCATTATAAATATCTTTCATTAAATACCACTGATTATGCTTTTCTTCAACAACTCGAAACGTGTTTGGTGACGAAAAGACAGTTTCTTGTAGTTGCAAAGATGTAATTAAAATACCTCCAACAGTTATAAAGCAATTACCGACAGTATGACAAACCAAATGAACAATGTACTTTCAAACACGCCCAAATCCGACCACTGGATTTAAATATAAGCACGAAATCACTATACCGCCTTGAACCGGTTCCAAGTATCTCGTTCATTCACAAAACAGGATAATAATCTTAAAGTTAAAAGAGAGAAGCACACACTAACATCACAAGTTTCCACTGGAACAAATCGATTTTATTCTCTTCTGCAAGTGAGCAAATCTGTCTGTTTGTGAACAAACAATACATCCAGCTAGTTGATGTCTGCACGTTCTACTATGATGCCTCAGTCAACCTAGCAAATGACTGCTCATGAAGTCGCTTCACTTCTGATAAAAACCGGAAAACAACTCTCTTGATCACTGAGGATCACTCACTAATGGCTTCTTATTCGCTCCCCCCCCCCACCCCATCTCCCCCTCCCCCATCTCTTTTCCACCCTCAACCTCCCGCCCCCCTACACACACACATACAGCCCACGACTCTAGCCCTGTCCTATCCAGAGGCTACCGGCTGACCCTCCTTAGACGAGCTCCACGAAATTGTTTTAAAATGCACGTCTTCCAGTCGGCCCCCCTAGCGAAACGTGAACACTTCGACCGGACACTTCCCACTAGCGCTCTGGCCGGGTCTACACACTGGGACTAACACTGGCGCCAACAATGTTGGTCCAATTTGTGGATCAATGAAATAGCATTGGAGCCAGCGTTGCCCCAATGTTGATACAGCTCCATTGCTTGTCATTATTCCAACCAAACATCAAAGAACGTTGGGCCAATATCAACAAGCCAACAGCTCATTGGCGCCAACCTTGTTCGTTTTCTATCTTTATCGTTTCGAAACCGAGTTTATTTAGCTCGTTCGTCGTCGTCATCATACTATTTCCAAGTTGAGGTTTTTTTCTTCGAAATGTCTCAGGAACAGTGGAGCAATAGGATTTACGCTCAAAACTGCAAATGTACTGGCCACAATCTGTGCGTCAGACATGTTTACGTTGGCTGTATACGAAATCAACTGAATGTTGGTTCCAAGGTGTGGGCCATGTCCCACAATTATTGGGCAGTGTTGGCGCTAGCGTTCGCATCGATGTGTGGACGAAGGATTGTGGTCGTAGCGTATGGTGCTGCCACCTCCCGGCACTTCCAGGATCTTGTTCCGAAAGGCGACACACCAGCCATATCAGTTGAGCGCGATGCCGATGAGTGCGGACATGAAGCGCAAGCGTCCGAGGCAGCCGGTCGGGGGGCCTGCCCCGCCGTCCGTCCCGGCGGCCGCTCCCCACACGACGGATACAACGGCGACGACCCCTGCAACGATAACGGATTCTGACAGGCAATATAATGAGGACAGGACCACGACGAGCGCTACGCGAATGCAGAGCGGAGCACAACGTACGTCAAACTCCTATGACGAGAGACATCAGCTAACACAGAGCGATCGGCAACAACGGGAACTAAGGCGTGAAATACAACACACGATTCTGCAAAGTCAGGAAGTATGCGACAACCGCACTAGTACAGTTCCTACTTCACAGCCTGAAGAACAAGTAGACGACGTGGAGCAATATTCTCCACCAGAAGACGACGACGAAATAGAGGGAGTCTCCTCTGAAGAAGTTGGGACCATGCAGCCCACCGACGAAGAGGGCGATTTTACACAAGTTCGCCAAAGAAAACAACTCAACGCTTCTCCTAAGCAGAACAACTCTCGGAAGCGACAACGTCCAGAAGAACTGAAAACTTCCAACCGTTATGCGGCTATTGCGACGGCAGATACTACGGATGCTCCAGACCGTATGGACCAGACGAGTGACGTCAGTCTCGAAGCAGATAAAGAGGGGACAGATGGCTCTGGCCGGAACTTACTACGTAAAGTCCCGCCCGTTACTGTTTACCATACCAAGAACTACATGGAACACAACAAGGCGCTGCAAGCGAATTTTGACTGCAGTCTTAAGGCCATCTTCAAACGAGACAGGATCAAGTATCACTTTGACTCCTATGAAGATCAACGGCGGGCCATCAATTTCTTTGTGTCGAATGACATCCACTTTTTTACAGATCAGGCCGCAGAGGACAAGGACCTCAAAGTGGTTGTCAAACGTCTACCTGCCGAAGTTACGGAGGAAGAACTGAAAGATGCGCTGATAGAAAAGGGTTTCCTTGTCATCAACGTCCACCAGTTTAAAAATCGAGACGACAACACGAAGGAATTACGACCTCAAGCTGCTTACTGTGTCACGTTGCCACCCAAAATGAAAACTACAAGATTTACGACATCAAATACCTTCTATATACTAAAGTCGTTATTGAAACCTACAACAGACAAGAAGGACCTGTTCAACATAAGATACACGTTAAATTGCTGCAGGTAGAACGAGTAGCAATATTTAAGTAAAAATGCACTAGCGATGTTGAAAAATCTAATGCCGCGAAAAAGCCGCGCACATTGCAGCTGTACTTTCACGACTGCCGACATTTGACTTACGATTCTTTGTATTTCCTTTGTTGTTTCTCAGATATATTTGGCTATCATTTCCAAACATGTCATGATTTTTGAGGCTTTCGCTATTGTTCATACTAATAACATCAAAACTTAAATTTTAAATCGCTACGAGCGTAACAGAACATCATCAAAATTTATTTATGAACCGAAAGAAATTAAGGACGACATTCTCACTACCTATAAACATCAGATGATCGAGTGGCCGTCCTCATTTCCCATTATTCTTAGAACCGTTATTAGTAATTGCACTTCAGGCCACAGCTGCTGACACCGTAGGTGCACTTTTAGTGAAACCGGAAAACAGGTACTGCCGTTCACAAAAGGGATGAGCACTAGCAGTCGGGCACGGCTCGGAATTGATATTCTATAAGTTAAATTACTGAATGAATAGATTGTCTTAAAAGGTCACTATACAAAACATTCTACAGGACACTAGACGAGATCAAAGAGCTGTAGGTAAACGTGGAAGAGAGTGGAAAATTGAATGTTACAGAATTTTCGATATTACTGAAGACATGCGTATGTGATGTAGGTTAAGAAAATTGGGACTTTGTAAAAACTGAAGGATGGGGACACAAATTCCCCAGAAATATGGTTGTTTAAAAAACATTTCCTTTATGAATAAGACACGCAACAAGTATAAACGTAGGTTCACCGTTTTAACTGCTCTCGTCCTGCGATAACTGTACCACCTTGCACTTACAAAAGAGCATAGAATATTCCATTGAAACATTTGTTAAAAATTTAAGCACTACATCTAACAGCGATATCACAACTTGACGTATCACTTGAGTTCAATATCGGAAGCTCGTGGGCACTAATAATCTATGCCGTAGCGACCGTAATAGCACAAAGACGCTACGCGCACGGGTTTTCAGCATGAAGGTAAAAAAAGAAGGTGAAAGGCATTATGTCACAAACTTGAAGCCGATGTGCGCCATTATAACTAGCCCAAAACATTAGGTTCACCGCATTCATACCCCCATAGTTCACTGCTGTTCAAAAATGGTTAAAATGGCTCTCAGCACTATGGGACTTAACATCTGTGGTCATCAGTCCCCTAGAACTTAGAACTAATGAAACCTAACTAACCTAAGGACATCACGCACATCCATGCCCGAGGCAGGATTCGAACCTGCGACCGTAGCAGTCGCGCGGTTCCGGACTGAGCGCCTGAACCGCTAGACCACCGCGGCCGGCAGTTCACTGCTGTGACGCTTCACAGTGACATCACTCTATCCCGCATTACTAGAGCAAATACACATTCAACAACAAAAAAACATTAAAAATTGCCTTCCTGACAATATGTTATTCATGTAAGGTCTGCACTTTTCATTATTTACATCAGTTGGTGCCCGCACACGACAGAAATAATGAACAAGGATCGCTGGTAAACCGTAGTCTGCTAATGTTTTGGGCTACTTAAAATGGCGGCAGTGCTCCACCTACTCTGGCTTCAAAACAACATACAGCGTAAGTCTGTAGCGCCATCTCCCATTTTTTACCTCCATGGTTTTTAGTCTCTTTTTCTTTATCTCGTTGCATTATGAAATATATGAAACTAAATTACTTGCAGAAACACCACCATTTTGCTTTCGAGAGTAAATGAGCACGGATGTATGTGCGATTGGCGCTTATAGACGCCATACTGCAATATGCATTACACCAATGAATTATTCTTCTCAGTCAGTATGCTAGATTGTTTACAATACTTATTATTTGATTGGCCTGATTTAGAAGACCGTAGGTATTTTGCAAGTACTACGTATAGCATTTGTAAACTTAGATATAGCTTTTGACAATGTTGACTGGAATACACCCTTCTGAAATTCTGAAGGTGGCAGGGATAAAATATGGGGAGCGAAGGGCTGTTTACAAGTTGTACAGAAACTAGATGACAGTTATAAGAGTCGAGGGGCATGAAAGCGAAGCATTGGTTGAGAAGGGAGTGAGACAGGGTCGTAGCCTACCCCCCGATGTTATCCAATCTGTACACTGAGCAAGCAGTAACGGAAGCAAACGAAAAATTTGGGGTAGGAATTAAAGTCCAGGGAAAAGAACTAAAAACTTGTAAGTTTCCCGACAACATTGTAATTCTGTCAGAACCACAAAGAACTTGGAAGAGCAGCTTAAGAGAATGGACAGTGCCTTGGAAGGAGAATATAAAATGAACATCAACAAAAGCAAAACGAAGATAATAGTATATAGTCGAATTATCAGATGATGCTGAGGGAATTTGGGCAGCAAAATAACTGATGATGGTAGAAGTAGAGGAGGTATAAAATGAAGACTGGTAATGGTACAAGAAGCGTTCCTGAAGAAGAGAAATTTGTTAAGATCGAGTAATGATTCTGAAAGAATTTTAGTGGCTTGTAGCCATGTATGAAAGTGAAACGTGAACAATAAACAGTTTAGACAAGAATGGAAGCTTTTGAAATGTGATGCTACAGAAGAATGCTGAAGATTAGATGGGTAGATAACGTAACTAATGAGGAGATACTTAATAGAATCGGCGCGAAAAGAAATTTGTGGCACAACCTGACTAGAAGAAGGGGTCGTTTACTTGGACACATTCTGGAACATCGAAGGATCGCCAAGTTAGTACTGGAGGGAAGCGTGGGGAGTAAGAGATGAATACGATAAGCAGATTTAGAAGGATCTATGTTGCAGTAGTTACTCGGAGGTGAAGAGGCTTGGACAGGATACAGTAGCATGGAGAGCTGCATCAGACGAACACTTGGGCTGAAAACCAAAACAACAACAACAGCAGTCTAGTATGATTGTTGTATGTCTGACGCTAAAACCATTCGGGACGTTGAACATAGGGGCCACTTTTCAAATGCGAATGATTTATGGAATGCATAACTTTCTGCAGTAGACTGATAGATGGGGCATTGCTCAGGCAGTATGTTATTTGTTTATTGTGAACCGATACACGGTAGAGCTAATTTGTATTTACATCTCGCTTACACTGCATCTGAAGCTTCTCTACTGGCCTGAAGCCACACTACGTTTGTGAAAGTGTTAAACTATGTTTTTACTTCAAGTGTGGTCAAAAGCAATATAGATTCCCAAGATCCGGATATGTAACGTTATTTACAATTATTTTCATTCATATTATTTATTAGTTTTATTATTTATCTTCCTTTCTGTTACAGTTCAGGGTGTTTACCTGCATATTTGTGTATATAACGTAAAAAAAATCATTCCTCTACTGTAAATTTAAAAAAAGTAGCTGCTGAATACCGGAAATTGATTTTGTACCACTGTTTTACATTAATGTCATGCCAGCTATAAACAATGTCACCTGTGTAATGAATTCTGAAAGCATTTTGTTTTTATCCTATATCCTTACAAAGTCAAAATAATGATAAGAAAAGGCCTCTATGACCTTATGAAGAGATATTCTGGAAAAGAGTTTGTAAAAAGATTGTACGTTACGGAAAATTATGTATCATCCGAGACTACATTCCCTGATAAGGAAAATAAATGTTTTAAACTTAGACTGCCGTATATGAAGCGATGGCTTGCTCTTCACAAAGCTGAAAGCAACTTTTTAAGAAAAAAATACTTGGTTGAAAAGTACCATTAAAGTTCTATGTTGCAAAACTCGAGTTGATCGGTCATCAAAGTCGTTCGTAGAGTTAAGCGAACGCAATAAAAGGCAAAAGAGTTATTTAGAAACAATTTTGGAGCTACAGAAGTAACTTATGACAGTCAAATTAAGCTCTGAGAATCTGGAAGTGTTGAAGGGTCCCAGGAGTTGAAATATATTAGGCTACTTCATCTCCTACACCAGGAGGTAAATGCAGACGAACGTTAGACCGAAGTCGTAGAGACTTAAAAGCACAAAAACTACTTTCACACATCCAAGCCTCGTCAATCTTTGTGGAAGCCTCGCCGACAAGGAAACAATGTGGAATAATCTGAACAGCTGAGAAGAAAGTCTATCCCTGTTATAGTATCCTTCTAGAGGTTAAAGGGCAGTGCTACCCTGTGACTGAATCGTACCAGGTTACTGCCACATGTTCGGAGATTCAGCTTGTAGCCTTGATTAATCACACATGTGAGCGATTAATATTAAGCTTGGAAGAGGTTTTAAATGATCTTCCAAATGATGACCTAAATTCATTGGAACATTTCTATAAATGGTGTTGTTATGTTTCACAGCGAATTCAGTTCAAACCAAAATCTGAAAACAACCATGATTCCCTTGCGAACATGTTTCAGTCATCTTTAGTGCCTCTCCAACTTATTAGCCGCACGAATAAAGGCTCGACTGTTTAGAAACATCCTGCAACATCATCTCATCGCTGTTACAGGCCAATAAGAATTAGATTTGTTCATGAAACAGATGATTTTACTAGTGGAGAAATTGTTTATATCAACAGGCAAAGTGGAACATTGCGAGAAATAAAAATTGAAAGATCAGAGGAAGATTTATCCATAAAACACGCAGTGTTGACAACTATGGTAGATGCAAAGGTCTGCAATACAGGAACAGAGACAGCACAGGCAGTGCAAAGCCCCGTTTGTTAGGCTAACTGAAAAAACTTCAGTAGCTTGTCAAAGCCCAAGTAGTAAATACAGAAGCTGTTCAGCTCGCCTTGTCCACACTCCATGCCCGAATTAGATGCTTCGAATTTTTGTTGCGTTCGTTATATATAATAAATATCAAGAAGTGGCAAATCCGTTCAAAAAAGGAAAAGGAATTTGTTCAAAAGAGGAATAAAGTTACACAAGAAATGTTTAGAAATCGATAGGGTTAATGTATAAGTTGCCAAGCAAGGCTATGGAAACAGAAATGATAGAAATACCAGTAGAAGATTTTTTGCAGACCCTGAAACATCAGCAAATATAAGAGTTGTAGATCTGCTACTGATCTGTTCAGGATTATGCTAGAAGCTATTTCCAGTGGACATAAAATAGACAAACAAATTTGCTGCTTATACTGATGAATCAGCAAGACTGTATATTGATTTATATCCAAGGCATCGTATGTCTCCCACAGCTCACAAGATTTTCAGGCATGGCCCAACTGTCACTGAAATATGCCCTCTTACCCGTAGGCAGTTTATAAGAAGAAGAAGAAGATGAGGCTTTCAAACCTTTCCTAACAGAGACATTACACGTATTGCTGGCAAGCGAAAGATGGATTAGGTAGGTCACTCAAGCTGAAACCGATGATACAGATACAGAAAACAGCAAATTTTTTTGATTTTTCTTTTAAATGTCTATATTTTGTACGGCTAACCAGGGGCATAGACCCAGTTGCAGTTTGCCTGTCTAACGGACTCCAGGGAAACAAAAATATGATTTTCACTGTTTCATACAGTCACCGATGGAATTGAAAAATTTAAAACTCTTCCTTAATCTACTTATTAAGAGCTAAATGTTTAACACAATAAGTCAAGTATTATGGTTAGAAACTTAGGCAGCGTAATTCACAGCACACAAATTACCCAAACTATATTCATCTAGTATTTGAGAATAAGGGTACTTAGCGATTTCCAACAACTTTACATATAATTTCTAACTCTCTCGAAACTTTTTCTAGGTGAAAACCTCCACTAAATGAAGGAAGGAAAAAAGCTTACTGATTACTCCATTTTCATTGTTCATGGAGTAAAACTGTAGCATCAGGCATGACGTTTTAATATATTACTTCTTACCACTAACTCTGTTCACAACAAATTTCGCAGACGTATCCACGTATAACGCTGAATGCACCTGCAAAATTGTATCATTATACGACACACAGTTCGGTAGATTTGACGTTTTATACAAGGGAGTTCGATTCTTTAAAGAATAGGGAGTGGGGATTTACTGATACTTAAGAGCCTGCATCCTTGTGAGAGTTTTTTCAATGGTTATTCTAATTTACAACCCAATCATTTATATTTCATTTTTACCACTTGCCAGGTCGCACAGACAGATATTTACCCTACGTGTTTCCTAGTAACGAGAAATATTTGAAAGGTATTAAACGGTGTCGACACAGTTCCGCAAACAAATAGAATGCATTGCGCTACGTTCTTCTATGACTCGTTGTGGTGAAACAGACTGTCGGGCGGTGCCTCGTGCTTAGAGCGCGTTTCACCTACATGAGGCAAACACCGCTCTGTGCTTATGAAACGCGACACGGTACGCCAGCGGATTGTAACGAAGCTACAGCCCGTGTACGGACTTCCCTGCACACCGGACGGAAATTAACGTGTCAACACAGGGAAAACACTCGCCTCGCTTTCTCGGCGAGCTTGAACTACGAGTAGATGCCACTATATCTACGATGCGGTACATTCCTCTCGTAATTTGCGGAACTAATTATAAACTGCTAAGAATTCTCATGTTAGTACGAGGGTTGCCTAGAAAGTAATGCAGCGCATTTTTTTTCCTCACAACGCTACAAATTCGAAACGTTAAGTATGTGTTATTTGAAGCCGCCTGAGTGAGCGCGCCAAGTTTCTGTCACTTCCGACAGATAGCGTAGCTGCAGGATACTATCAAAATAGCGTCTGTAGGTGATGTACGTTACAAGCAACGTGCCGTCATTGAATTTCGCTCTTCAGAGAAAGGAACTGTGGGGAACATTCACAAACGCTTGTGCAAAGTCAGTGGAGCATCGGCTGTCGACAGAAGCGCAGTTAGTTGCTGGGCACGGAGGGTGAGATCACCAGAAGGCGGTTCGGCGGAGCTCCACGATTTGCTGCGGTCGGACATCCACAGCTGTCACACCTGACATGTTGCAGCGAGCTGATGTTGTCATTCATTAAAGGATGCCATTCGTGGAAGACATTTTGAGGACGATGAGGAGATAATTCATCCAGTGAAGCATTGGCTCCGCCACCAGGACAAGGATTGATACCCGCAGAGCATACACACCCTTGTTTCGGACTGGAGGAAGACCATAGAACGAGAGAGAGATAACGTGGAAAAATAGGGTGTTTAGATGAAACACCATTCTTTCTTGTGTGTAATTCTCACTATGTTCAATAAAGAGTTGTTGAAGAAAAAGATACTGTGCATTGCCTTCTGGACAACCCTCGTATTTTCTTGTAACGTCTCCAGAGCATTAGACTTTTTAAATAAACTTTTGACGTGAAACTCCTATAGTGAGTTCATTCTTTGAGGTAATATATCTTTATTTTTTAGTAACATAGAGCGGGCGATTTTTTCTTTCATTACGCGTCATGCTTTTTGCATATTACAGCTTCTTCCAAAATTTCTGTGTCGAACATCTACTATTTCCATTTAATCCAACACGGCACAAGTGATGAAAGCATCAGCACTGCATCTGCCACATCCGTCTTTGTGACACTGTCAGTGCCTGATACGCTCATTTAGGATGGTCTTGTTGAGACAGGTTGCATAATCACCAAATGATACATTTCAACGGCTCCTTAGTGTGCGTGCACCCAAGATCTCGCATCAGAGATTAACTACCTGTCATCGCAGCATAATCGCAACACTCTCACCTACCCAGTATTCCAGCTGAGCCCATCAATTAAACAAACAACACTCACAGACTACTTCTCTGTCACTGTCGGCTCCTGGGACAAGCTACCCTGCAATCTGCGCATACTTCAGTGCTCCGTTCCAATTAAGAATAATCTGAAACACTCTTGATGTCAAGTCAAAACTTTTCCCCGAAATTTAACACGTAAGGTCCGTTTTCTCTGAGTAGAACAGTACAACAAATGTGTTCATATTCTCCCAGTTTCGCATGCTTCTCTTTTCGTTTCTCAGATAGAATTCTCATGTCAGTATTTTCATGTAACCCCTCCAGAGTGACACCACGTTCTTGCCCCCTCTGCTCATTACTTTTTTATGTCACGTTGCTCTTACTCTTCCACTCCTTCCGTCACGCCCATTTCTGGCAGTATCTTCTGTTCAAATCTACCCAACTGCAATTTGTTTTTGTAGTTCTACTTTCAATGAACTAATATAAATATTGCTTTTTGTACAACGGATACTTCTGCGTTCCGCTATTTACCTTATACTTACTTCTAAATGTTGTATGCCATATTAAACGTAAGTCTTTTTACATCTGTGCCGTTAAGTGAACATAAAGTAGGATATGTAGAACGCATGGTTAGATGTACTGTTGCAAAGATTGGGCTAAAATACAGAAACACCGCGAGAAATGTATGCTTCATGATAAATGCAGGTGGTAGGCAAGCATACAGGATGCGCTGTTGTATTTGACTACGAACGGCACCTGTGCAATGGCCTCAACAGGTTGCAAGTGTCAATCAAAACAGAACAGTGTTCCGTGTAGCTGTGAGTGCGTTATGTCGGAGCCGAGTGAAGCCGAACGTGGGCAAATAGTTGGTGCTCGTATTGTGGGTGCTTCCGTTAACAATGCAGAAGAGGTTGGTGTTTCAAGAGGCAACGTATCTAAGTTCTATGCCACATACAGAGAAAAAGGAAAAACATCATCCGCTAAGTCACAACACGGATGAATGGTTGTGTTGAGTGACTATGACTGACAGTATCGAGAAATAAAGGACATAACTGCTAAAGACGCACCCGGGATACATGTAACCGCCGAAACAACAGGAAGAGAGCTCTATAAATAAGGAATTGCCGGACGAGCTAGAATTCCAATGTCACTGTGTCATGAGATTGACCTGATCAGCCAAAATGCTCACATAATCCTTGGCAGTAATGCTACCATACAGAGTACCCATGGCGCCCATGGAACGCCTCGACGCGGCTGCCGAAATCGTCACCGAACCCTTGCCATGTTTCAGTCTTCAGACGTAAACTCGGCCAGAAGTTGGAAACAGTGTGCAACAAAACCCATCCGACCAAAAGACTTTCTTCTACTGTTCCATAATCCAAGTGTTATGACTTCGGCACCACGTTCCCCTGTTACGGGCCGTTTTCGCTGATCAGGTCAATCTCATGCCACAGTATTTGTTCCTCAATGTGATTCTGGGTTCCAGGTCGACAGTGCCTAACAGCTCGCTTCGCCCAGGGCTAGTTTTGAACGTTTGTGGTCAACTTTGAAGATAAGGGGCCGTATTCGTTATCCATCTCTATCATTGTTCCCAGAACTTGCTACTACAATTTTTGCAGCAGCAACAGTGTAAGATTCGCCGCCTGAAACCTTAAAGGACCTGTACTTATCCATTCCCAGATGACTGAAACCTATTGCCAAAGGCTTTCTTACACCATATTAGAGATGGTGGGAAGACTGTTCGACACATAAAAAAAAGCCGCCAACACTCAGATGCGTTTACATTTTAGTGTTACACATATACAAATACCTGCAATTGTAAACCCAATTAGACAATGTATAAGCACTTGTTTTTGTTGGCTAGAAACAAACTGAGTTGCTTGAACCAGAAGGACGTGAAAGTGCGAATGGCTCCAGGTAGTGGGTGCCAAATGGCTAAGACGTTTAGCTGCCGAAGCTTTTCGCAGATTCTTCACTTCTCTGTTAACATACACGACAAGAAATCGAACACCGCGGTTAATTAACATCCCCGTCCTAATTCACAGTTTCAGACGGGTAGATAACGCAGAAGAGAAGCGTCCGTACTTTGAAGCTGTGCGCTGGGGAGGCAGATGGGAAGCAAGGGCGGAGTATAACGTGCCATCGATGTCGATGTTAGTAGAGGATGGAGCACAAGATCGGTTTGGATAACTGACGGGGAGAAAAGGGCTGTGGCACTGTTTAAGGAATTATTTGAGCAAATGAGTCACTCAGAATCAATAGCACCTAAATAAGGTTGGTAAGACGTTGATTTGGAAACCATCCCTTCCGAATCCGAGCCCACTTTCTTAATGGTTTCGTCTCCTCATCTCAGTAGACAACAGAGGTGTTTATGGGTTTAGTCTATGGAGCATTAACTGGAAAATCATATATCTATTTTTTAATCACGTTGTGCCTCCAAATTTCTGGAACATCGAGGGTAAGGAGTCTAACGATATACAAGTGTTGGAAAATCTGATAAATATAGATGAAGAGCTTAAGAGAAACATGGGAACAAATACTCGATTCAGAACAGAAAATGGGATGAGCTGCGTAGCTTCACTATAAGTGCTGGGAACTGAGTGCAAATACAAAGTTTCACCAGATGATGACACATATTTTCAGGTGTGACAGAGAAGGACAAATATATCAATTTGAAATAGGGAACCTTGGTCCCAGAATGATTGTGTCGAAATTTGTATGCGGAAACGGCACACCCTATTTGAAGAGTAGTATCTGGCCACTGTTATGTAATGCGGAATTGACAACCATATGTCACGAAAGGCGGACCCATCACTACACAACGAAGTGGGGACTATCGTCTTGTCAGTAGACAAGCATTAACTGCCGACGGTCAAGAGATCGAGGTGACTTTGAACGTAAATACTTCATTCCACATCACCTGTGCTCACTGACATTTCACCCCTTCTAAAGCTGCCCTAGTCGGCTGCTGGACAAAGACCAGCCAGACCTCATGCACTGACGAACAGGGACCGTCGAGCATTGCGGAGGTTGGGTGTAAACAATCACATGAAATGAGTGAAGGGAATCACTCTTGAGTACAAGAGTGCTACCAGAAGTCCGACTAGATCAAGACTTGCAGTGAGTGTTACAAAGAATGGCGCACAGTAGTCGAGCAGCTCCTCCTAAGACAAACGTTTCTCTAGTAAATGATAAGCAACACTAGACAGTGGATGCTGAAAACGAGTGGTTTGGTGTGATGCATTACGCTGTACCTTATGGCAGAACACTGGTAATTGTCTCCCTCCAGATGACGCAACAATGCAATGAAATAGTATTCCAACCGCTCCCCTATCCTTTCTTTTTCCCTCCCCGGATGATATACAGGAAGAACAAGTGCTGTTACATCTCAGTATAAGCGCGAACGTCGATAATTTCACTAATATTTCATTATTATGGGTATCGTCAGATATTTGGTGGTGGTCGCTGGTTCCATTGATGGGTAATCGTGCAATCAAACGACGTCAAGTATTGTCGCTTAATTACGCTCATGACATCACATTTATTTTCTTGTGTTGTCAAATACCAGCCTTCCCATCTAGCATTATTCAGCTGCGTATCTTCCTGAATTTCGCAGCTATTTTATTAAAATTTATTTGAGTCAGACAAAAATTGAAAAAAAAGAGAGAGAAACATGGCGCTGTTGAGGATTAGAGGTCCGGGGAAATCAACATTGTTCACAGTACTGTGAAACTGGTATTAAAACGGATGTATTCAAGAATGATTTTAGATAAAACTACTTAGATTATTTTATGTAGAGCTAACGACAGCGAACTCTGTGCCTTAAAGATCCGATGACTGTGAAAACTACAACACCATGAATGATACCTGTGACTAAAATGAAAATGGATTTTATGCAATAGATTTGGTGCACATTAGCAAACAAATGACCATGATTTCAGAACTGTGTATGCTCTTTGATACATGCAATCAAAGAGAACCTGGGTATATTACGAGTGCATCTCACTCAGGGTGGTTTCTACGTGAGTCTCCTAACCACGATGAAAACGTCACCGACCGTAAAATCCCAAATACGGTCCTTGGTCGTCGTCTAGATGTGTGGTCAGCGAAGCAGTGGCGCTCACGTTCCTCGCCACGTACGCCACAAACAGCAGCGGATAGTATTGCCGATTTAGCATTGGGGTTGTTTGAAACAAAGGCTGAACCTTAGGCTTTATTACATATCTGATGTTAACTAATTGTTCTAAATGCATGGAAGTTGAGAGTGCGTGTTCTGCCCAGGGGTTCAGCGTCTAACATGAGCTCCCCGTCATTGAAACGTGACATTATACACGATCCAGTCAGATAAATTTGACTAGCATCTATGTTAAACGTCAACGTACAATACCACTCACAGACGGCCGGTGGCAGCACTAGCAGTATAGGTTATATAAAGTGTGTCGGGGGTACATATTCTCGAAATGGCTAAGTCTGCCGGCCGCTGTGGCAGAGCGGTTCTAGGCGCTTTAGTCCGGAACCGCGCTGCTGCTACGGTTGCAGTTTCGAATTCTGCCTCGGGCATGGATGTGTGTGATGTCCTTAGGTGAGTTAGGTTTAAGTAGTTCTAAGTCTATGGGACTGCCAATGTCAAATATGCATAGTGCTTAGAGCCATTTGAACCTTTTTTTTTTGGCTAAGTCTGTAAACGGTTCGCGTGCCTTAGTGGTTAAAGTAGATCGTGCATGGCAACATGGCGCTATCCTAATCCAGTTTCGAGGTAACTGCAGTGCTCGACGGACTATAGATGGATGCTAATGGTGAACGACGGCTACCGAGACGTGTATGGGCGAACAGAAGCGCAGCTGTTCAGCAACGGACTGCCCAGATGAATCAAGGGGCTACCAACAGCGTCTCCCCAACGACCGTTCAGCGAAAGTTGCTGCGTATGAGCCTCCACAGCAGGTACCTAGTTCATGCACCCATACTGACAGCTGTTAATGGGCGCCGAAAGCTGGAATTCGGACAGCAATACTGCTACTGGACTTTCGCTGAGTGGCTGCAGGCGGCCTTTTCAGCTGAATCATGTTCTTTTATGCTCCATCAGACAGAAGGCCGTTGGCGAAGGGGGAGGGGGGCTTGTCTGAAAAAAAAATAGTCAGCAACCTTTGTAAAAAGCAACAAATATAACATAAATGTGTACAGCCGTCTGAGGACGAACCAGTCCGTCCGAAATCGGAAAAGACGCTAATTGAGTAAATAAATATTATTGTTACCAGTAGCTGGTTCAGTTTCTTTCTTCAAGATACAGCTTATAAAAAGTTTGTTATCGGTACCTGTAACCTATCAGTTTCTTGGTACGGCACTTAGAATGTTCTTAATAACGTGTTTATTATCTAATGACCGGCCCCGGTAGCAGAGTGGTCAGCGCGGAGGTGGTCTAGCGGTTCTAGGCGCTCAGTCCGAAACCGCGTGACTGCTACGGTTACAGGTTCGAATCCTGCCTCGGGCATGGGTGTGTGTAATGTGCTTACGTTAGTTAGGATTAAGTAGTTCTAAGTTCTAGGGGACTGATGACCAGAGATGTTAACTCCCATAGTGCTCAGAGCCATTTGAACCGTTTGACTGACAATCCTAAGGACCGGGTTGGATTCCCGGCTGGGTCGGGTATTTTCTCTCCTCAGGGACTGGGTGTTGTGTTGTGCTAGTCATCACCATTTCATCCTCATCGACGCGCAAGTCGCCGAAGTGGCGTCATATCAAAAGACTTACACGCGGTGAACGGTCTACCCGACGGGAGGCCCTAGTCACACGACATTTTTTATTTTTTTAAATTATCTAATTTGTTCAAATTCAGATGGCTTTGAGCACTATGGGAGTTAACATCTGAGGTCATCAGTCCCCTAGAACTTAGAACTACTTAAACCTAACTAACCTAAGGACATCACACATATCCATGGCCGAGGCAGGATTCGAACCTGCGACTGTAGCAGTCGCTCGGTTACGGACTGAAGCGCCTAGAACCGCTCGGCCACAGCGGCCGGCATCTAATTTGTCTCATTCTTTTTTGCTGTGATGCGGAGCGGATCACACTTTTGTGGTATCGGAATACATTCACAGTTCTTTAGATACAAATCAATTATGTACAGAGAGGAATACACTGTTTTCCATTCTCCGGACAAATATGAAATTTCCACTTACAATCTTTTCACGTACCACTCCTCACTTGACAATTCGCCGCAGGTTGGACGAAGCCAGACTGACACATCATGGTTTTCGCCAGGAAAGCATAACAAAATTTATTCTACATCGACTTAGCGTTGGATTAGTTTTCGGTTATTCTTTGTGTACGTATGTCAGGACTAAATATTATTTGTTTCAACATAGTGGAAGGCAGCTATGAATGGGCAATGACTTTGTCATTGAAATCCTTGTTGCACAGCCACAAATTTACTGGCAGTGCATGTTTTGGTACAATATTTTCCAAGAACCTTTTGTGAACGAGAATAGAGTCAACGCATCGATTATCACGAAATTTGTCGTCGTTAAGCGAAACAGTACATTGTTCTCTTTTGTCTAAATTGAAGCAGTCGTATGGGGTAATCCAGTGAGCTATAGGCATTACAGCGCTACCTATATCCACGCTAAGGGGATAAGGCAGTGTGTATGTGTGGTGGGGCGGGAGGGGGGGGGGGTCGAGGAGGAGGGTAATCTACATTCAAAAACCGAGTTGCATGGCAGGGGGTGGGGGTGGGGGGGGGTGGCCCCAGGCCGTAGGAGAGAGCGTTATGGTCTGGGACTTGTTTTTGTGGCATTTCCTGGGTGATTTCGTCACCGTGGAAGGCACAACTGATCAACAGAAATATGCCTCTATCCTAGGGGACTATGTCCACCCCTGCAAGCAGTCCGTTTTACCTCAGCTTGATGGCATCTTCCATCACGACAATGCAATGTGCCACACAGTCCGCAGTGTGCGTGTGCGGTTTGAAGAGCTCCAGAAACCAATCGAGTACCTATGGGATCACCTCGATCGTCGACCGAGAAACCTAACGCAACTCCCATGGCACTTGAGTCAGTATAGCTCCACATACCTGACTCTATCTCCCATAACCTCCCTGACTCTCTTCCTGCATGTTTCGCAGCTGTCCTCGGTGCAAAAAGTGGTTATTAAAGTTTTGACAGGTGGGCGCAGTAATGTGACTGGCCAGTGTGTTTCGTTTCCTGACGACTCTCTGGCGTCCATTGCAGCCTCAGGAGGTATCGATTTGTGGAGACTCTGGAGAGAACGAGAGTTACCAAACTGCATTTGTCATCTTATATGAGTACAAGGCCAGCTGTAGTAGTATGCGGTGCCTTTGAGTTCACAACACGATCACATCTGGTTCGCATAGCCAGTAACTTGTACATCAGGCGATACATTTCTGACATATTAAGGCCGTTGGCGGTGCCCTTTCAACGAGGTCACTGTGACATAGTCTTACAACAAGATAACGTGAAACTGTATGTTGCCCATTCTGTCCTGGTCTGTCTCGATACAATGGTGTTAGACTATTGCCTGGTCTGTATGATCTCCAGATCTCTCATACATTATAAACATCTGGTCATGAGGCGCCGAGAGATTGGCAGGCCACCACTCGCCAGAAACTGCAATTGATGAACTTTAGTATGGAGTTGAAACAGAATGGGAAGACGCCCCCGTATCTGTCATCCAAGGTCAGTTTGGCTAACGAGCTAGGCGAGTTAGAGACCAGGTTTCAGCTCTGTATACTGAATCGTGGATTTTTCCCGTGTAGTGTATTCGTATAATAAGTAAAATTTCGCCATTAATTGTTCTTCCTGGTGTTGGGATTTTTAGGGCTGGTCACCAGTGTGTTACCAGCGGCACGGGTGGCAGAATACGAGAACGGCCTCTACAGAACCCACAGAGAGACCACACACCTTCCAGGGCCGCGCTTTACGATGGGCCGGCGCGCAGCTTCCTGGAATTGTTGTCGTGCGAGTTCTGCCGCCACTGCCTGGCTAATGACTCCACTTAGGATGCAGAAATGTTCGCTCACTTACGCAGCACTGCTGTACTCGGTTTCATTTTCACGCAGGCTGCACATCTGACAATGCCCGACAGGATACTTCTGCGTACATATTCAACACCGCAACTAGCTTTAAGTGCCCCACGCTATTTGCCATCGCATGACGACCTTGGATCTCACAATGGATACGAGAAAACCACTTGGTTGTTAGAGAGACCTTCTGCTTTGTAACACTGGGAACGTTCGTAGATAACTGTTTCAGTCCGTCTGATATTAAGCTTCTCCATTTATGATTTAGTTCATAACTGTAGTTCAACGGCTACAGTATATTTCAACAAAGATAAAACGTCAGTCGTCAGCTGCACAAGAAAACCTTTATCTTGTTCTTTACCGGTTTCAAGAGTTTAAAGTCATTTCAGAATCAGAAGTGATATTGTTACAAACCATTGCTACGCCAACGCCAAAAAAAAAAAAAAAAAAAAAAAAAAAAAAAAAAAAAAAAAAAAAAGGACGGTAGTGTACAACAAAAAATACTTACGTAAAGCAAACATGTTAAAACAACTGTATAAAGATTAAACAGCAAAATAAAACAGTTTTGTTAAAATAAATGTAAAATAGACAAGCTTAATGGTCACACAACATACCTTTGCTACAGAATGAATAAAATAGAGTGACATATATTTTCAGCGATGCCACTCTATTTTATTGATTCTGTAGCAAAGATATGTTTTGGCTCTATTCATTTAACCAGTTCATTTTCAGCAAGATAGGCGCATTGGGCCTTGACAACCATGTCACGAATACAAGAGGTTTTTGATGACGAGAGGACAATAAGCAGAATGTAAAGTTATGAGTACTGCCAATCGTTCGTAATAATTATAATTCATGCAGCTACATGCGTCCACGTATTACAACATGTATTTTTTAAAATACGTTCCACTGACTAGCGATATCTGTGGCCGTGCGACATAGAGATTATGAAGTGGGTCGTAATAAGAATATCGCTCGTGTACGTATTTGGGCACCACTTACGTGAGAAACAGAGTAGGGAGTGATTGATAGGAACGATCACTTCACTGCACTATGTAAAATGCGTATCGAGGGCAGATATTAACCGGTCGCTATGGCCGAGAGGTTCTGGGCACTTTAGTCCGGAATCACGCTGCTGCTACATTCACAGGTTCGAATCCTGCCTCGGGCACGGATGTGTGTATTGTCCTTAGGTTAGTTAGGCTAGGTAGTTCTAAGTCTAGGGGACTGATGACCTCAGATGTTAAGTCCCATAGTGCTTAGAGCCATTTGAACCATCTGAAATATATTATCCAGGAAACAATGTTTGCTGTGTAACTAGTACGTTACCCTAGCAGTGGATATGTTTCATATGGTTCAAATGGCTCTAAGCACTATGGGACTTAACATCTGAGGTCATCAGTCCCTTAGACTTAGAATTACTTAAACCTAACTAACCTAAGGACATCACACATATCCATGGCCGCGGTAGGATTCGAACCTACGACCGTATCAGCATCGCGAATCCGGACTGAAGCGCCTAGAACCGCTCGGTCACAGCGGCCTACTAGAAAAAAGTGTGTGATTACATATGTTGTAGCAGTTATTTCTGTTGACAGATATTTTATTTACAATAGTACACTTCGTAGTATTCATTTCCGTCTTTCTATATTCTCTCTTAAGATTACTGGTTCAGCTTGCTAGCGCAGACTCAGGTAAGCCTGAGCTTTTATCATTGCTAAAAAAGAAAAAAAACCTCATGAAAGATATTTCTTCTGTTTGACCAAGCTCAATCATTATTTCTTTACTTCTGTTCAAAATACCTTTTTTCAATGCTTTGAAATCGTTGTGTATGACAACACAAGGGTCCTCAAATTTATTGAATTAGAAAAGGAACAAGTTGCTGAAGAGTGCAATCTCCTGGCCACCTCTCTCTCTGGGATTTTCACCTGTGGGTAAACTGAGGACTCGGTGCGCTTAAATTATACTTGTAACTTGAAGAGCTCAGAAGAACAATGAAAACGCTATTTGTTGCTGTCCCTCAGGCAGAGCTGCTACACATGTCTTACCGTCAGATAAATTGAGCATATAGTTGCATCGACGTCAACGGTGCCGTTTCTAGAATCTTCTGTAATGATCTCTAACATCCCATGCTACATCGCTTTGCTGTGCTTAATTATTTCTGCTCTACAACTCACAAGAGTAATACATCATTCTATGCACTGCCATAAGCTTTTTCAAAAAAGGGTGAAAACGTATCACTTCACTCTCATGAGTGTAAGCATGTATTCCGTCGAAGTGGCTATTCTTCTCGCGGATGAAGACATCTGTGAATAGACAACGAAGAGATTGCACTTCGCCTATAAAAGCTTGACCTTTAGTTATTGTGCATACACATGTATGTATAATTTTATCCTTGTTTTATCATTACGTAAATAGTTACTTGAGAAATTTGATTGATTTTAGCATGATTCTTGTTCTTTTTTTTAATTTATAGACAGTCTGATGATGATCACTGATGTTCGAACCCGGTAACTGCACTTTGAAATACCTTCGTGACCGTCGTCGCATAAAGTACTAGAAGATAATCGCATATTTAAAGTGATACTTCTCAAGATCAAATATTTTTTTCAAGACGAGACCATGGAACTGGGTCGAAGCCTTTTCAGAAGCCCACTATTTAGTGAACTACCAAAAAGGAAATTACAGACATACAAAAATCTTACGTAATGCTTACACTAATGTCAGAATGTCTCTAAACAACATACTAGTAGTATAACAAAAGATGTGACATGATAGTTCAGACAGCGGAACACACTTCCGACTGGCATTCTGCATTGTCTTGATAGCACACTGTCTAGATACGCGTTTTGTTAACAAGATATCGATCAGATTTGCACCGTCACTCATTTTCAACAAAAGCAATGGTTCTAAAATAGACATGGCTCAAAAATTTAAACATAACGACCGCGTTGATGAGTGTAGTTACCGAAGCACGTGAATTATCAGGTGAATAAGCAACAAATTATCAGCATATAACAAATTGTCTACTAAACTATTAAACTGATAATTCCAAAATTAAAAGTTTTCAAACAATGAGTGCAGTCGGTCCAACTCTCACATTCACTACTGCAAAAAATTGCTTTTTATGGGTTAACTCATCAAACGAAGCTTAAGTTTTGCGAGTTCAAAGACGTCTAGTACAAAATATTATTATTTTGTGGTGTGAACTCTTAAACGTCCTACAGAAGCCTGTTCACCTGTTCAGGGAACTAGGAATACTAACTACTGTTTCCCAATGATTTTATTGTTCAATGAAATTGGTCGTAAGTAACACATCCGCTTTTCAAACCAAAAGCTCTGTTTTTGGGATCAGTAACATAAAAAAGAAGGATCTTCATAAAGATTTAAAGCACATGTTTTGGTCCAGAAAGGTGTTCAGAAATACACATTTTCAATAACTTGCAGCAGTAGTAAGTACAACTATTAATAAAATTCATTTTAAGAGGAGCCTAATGGATTTATTGGTGGCCAACTACTTTCGCTCTATTGACGAATTTCTTAGTAGAATCGGCTGTTGTACGAGTAGTTAAGGAAATCAAATAACGTGAGTTTCGCGTAAAATCAGGCTTCTGCCCATCCTCAGTGTACCAACATGATCAATGTAAATAAATGTAGTAAACAGATTTTCTGTTGGATTATACGTGGCTACAAAAGCCTACGAATTATCAAATTTACCTCAGTATAATGTATATTTACATGCGCTATGATACGTTTGTTATTATCTCTTAAGTTATAACATATTTAAATAGAACATATTTAAGATATTTTGAAGTATTCTACGTCTATGAGGACAATTTCACTTATAGTCTGTGGAAGGAGAATTTTGATACCTAATTTTTTTTGCAAATTCTTGTGAAATGCTCCACATCTTTGAAGAACTCCTCACTACAGATCTATAGCACAAAAGATTTAAATTATTCTATCGGAAAGTAATCCATAAAACATGAAGAAATGAATACTTCGATTACGAAATGATGACCTCAAAAGGAAATCGAATTAGATGGCTGCACAGAAAAACGAATCTTAGAGTAGTGACTAAGAAACTATAGAACGACCTGAGAAGACAATTGACGACATGGACGAACGATCTCAAAACCAGCTGTTCAAATTCTATTTCAGCTGATTAGGACACGAAAACGTGAAGCGTTTGGAGGGGCATATGTCCAGTAGTGGACTTACTTATTTTGTTCTTGACAATCTGCAATATTCGCTGGGAATTCCTGTTTGGGTGACATTAACAGTCGATGTTTCTTTTCTTATTCCGTGATAAATTGCAGTCAAGAGAATATTTAAGGAACTACTGTTCTATTGGGCGTATGGGGGTCTCCTAATGCACTTATCTTCGTTGTATCCACATACCTGTTAGCATATATAATTCCTTGTTGGTTCCACAGCTGTGTAACAACCACGTACTGACATTTACTGCAATATACGTGCTTGTGTTGCTAATTCCAGTCTGAAATCCATTTTTCTTCTGTGATTTCTTCTCAGACAAACGAAATATTAATGTCACTGAATTTGTTTAATCGGGATACGTTATTTTGGAGAGAAATCAAAGCATTACTCCATTTGAAATATCAAAAATGACAGTCGTATCTCCTCTGTCTGTCCATCCACGCATAGACTCTTAGCTCCCCATACATTTTGTGCCCCGCCACGTCCAGCCGCTTGATATGAGCATTTTTTGTTTGTGTATCAGTAAAAGAGGTTGTCTTAGGCTCGTAGCATCTCACCTGCGTACCTGCGGAAGAAACGTATAAAAAAGCTACGATTTTAGAGCAATCCCACAGGAAGAATAACACAGAGCTTAATTTTCGTGCGTTTAGGAATTGAACATATTCAGTAGTATCAAATACCTCTTTTTACATACATGATGACACAATTACAGATAAAATGCAGAAAAATGCTACTGTTTAATGACCGTCAACTATTTTGGACTCAGCCGCTATGCAATAAGTTGCAAGCGTGTAGAGCTTACACGCTATAAGGAGAACGTGTGGGATAAGTCGCTATAGGACATGCGAAGAAGGTACTTGTCACACGACCAACAAGAGGATGCATAAAACAGATTTACGTTTCTGACGGAGAATAAAGAATGTGCAAACGAACAGGGTAGCTAAAACTCCTCCTCGTTGCTTCAAATGGCAAAGTTGAAAACAACAGACACTGATGCGCTGTTGTTTTTCCACTCAAACTGTGAAGGAATACCTGACAAGGAATGAGAAACGAGTAGCGATTTTTATTCCATACTCCTGCTTTATTTTCGTGTAAAACTTAACTTGAAAGCGCGGAGAGACGTATGAAAGCAGTTCCGTTCATCTCGATGAATATCATAGAATACTCCGTCATCTCGTATGCTTAGAAATTAATGAAGTTACTATCAGAAATTTTCTTTGAATTGTAATATTCGACAGACCTGTATAGTTTTTTGATAGTAAAAGACCCATTCCCCATTCTGTAAACTGTCCATAAAATGTCTCTTACATCAGCACTCGCACGACAGTACTAATTCCGATACATAGTATTAGTTAATTGGGCCCACTTCCGTGGTACACGTACAACTTCTGAGGCAATCACTCCGTAAAATGAAAGACAGAACTGATAATCTAAGATTTTTCCACTTGTAGTAGTTGATAGCCGTTTTTGTGAATTCTGATGACAAACAGCATAAATCCTGTCGTATTTCGTCATCTCGGAGCAGCAGTTTAGTAAGTATTTGGTTCTTGCTGATGAAAGAGTTTTGTGTGACACGCGTCTACATCTACATCTACATCCATACTCCGCAAGCCACCTGACGGTGTGTGGCAGAGGGTACCCTGACTACCTCTATCGGTTCTACCTTCTATTCCAGTCTCGTATTGTTCGTGGAAAGAAGGATTGTCGGTATGCCTCTGTGTGAGCTCTAATCTCTCTGATTTTATTCTCATGGTCTCTTCGCGAGATATACGTAGGAGGGAGCAATATACTGCTTGACTCTTCGGACAAGGTATGTTCTCGAAACTTTAACAAAAGCCCGTACCGAGCTACTGAGCGTCTCCCCTGCAGAGTCTTCCACTGGAGTTTAACTATCATCTCCGTAAAGCTTTCGCGATTACTAAATGATCCTGTAACGAAGCGCGTTGCTCTCCATAGGATCTTCTCTATCTCTTCTATCAAGCCTATCTGGTACGGATCCCACACTGCTGAGCAGTATTCAAGCAGTGGGCGAACAAGCGTACTGTAACCTACTTCCTTTGTTTTCGGATTGCATTTCCTTAGGATTCTTCCAATGAATCTCAGTCTGGCATCTGCTTTACCGACGATCAACTTTATATGATCATTCCATTTTAAATCACTCCTAATCCGTACTCCCAGATAATTTATAGAATTAACTGCTTCCAGTTGCTGACCAGCTATTTTGTAGCTAAATGATAATGGATCTATCTTTCTATGTATTCGCAGTACATTACACTTGTCAACATTGAGATTCAACTGCCATTCCCTGCACCATGCGTCAATTAACTACAGATCCTCCTGCATTTTACTACATCTACATCTACATCTACATCTACATGACTACTCTGCAATTCACATTTAAGTGCTTGGCAGAGGGTTCATCGAACCACAATCATACTATCTCTCTACTATTCCACTCCCGAACAGCGAGCGGGAAAAACGAACACCTAAACCTTTCTGTTCGAGCTCTGATTTCTCTTATTTTATTTTGATGATCATTCCTACCTATGTAGGTTGGGCTCAACAAAATATTTTCACATTCGGAAGAGAAAGTTGGTGACTGAAATTTCGTAAAAAGGTCTCGCCGCGACGAAAAACGTCTATGCTGTAATGACTTCCATCCCAACTCGTGTATCATATCTGCCACACTCTCTCCCCTATAACGCGATAATACAAAACGAGCTGCCCTTCTTTGCACCCTCTCGATGTCCTCCGTCAATCCCACCTGGTAAGGATCCCACACCGCGCAGCAATATTCTAACAGAGGACGAACGAGTGTAGTGTAAGCTGTCTCTTTAGTGGACTTGTTGCATCTTCTAAGTGTAACAATTTTCATTGTTACAACCTCTCGATACACCACAGCATCATCTGCAAAAAGCCTCAGTGAACTTCCGATGTCATCCACCAGGTCATTTATGTATATTGTGAATAGCAACTGTTCTATGACACTCCCCTGCGCCACACCTGAAATCACTCTTACTTCGGAAGACTTCTCTCCACTGAGAATGACATGCTGCGCTCTGTTATCTAGGAACTCATCAGTCCAATGACACAATTCGTCTGATAGTCCATATGCTCTTACTTTGTTCGTTAAACGACTGTGGGGAACTGTACCGAACGCCTTGCGGAAGTCAAGAAACACGGCATCTACCAGGGAAGCCGTGTCTATGTTCCTCTGAGTCTCGTGGACGAAGATCGCGAGCTGGGTTTCACACGATCGTCTTTTCCGAAACCCATGATGATTCCTACAGAGCAGATGTCTAGTCTCCAAAAAAGTCATTATACTCGAACATAATACGTGTTCCAAAATTCTACAACTGATCGACGTTAGAGATATAGGTCTATAGTTCTGCACATCTGTTCGACGTCCCTTCTTGAAAACGGGGATGACCTGTGCCTTTTTTCAATCCTTTGGAACGCTACGCTCTTCTAGAGACCTACGGTACACCGCTGCAAGAAGGGGGGCAAGTTGCTTCGCGTACTCTGTGTAAAATCGGACTGGTATGCCATCAGGTCCAGCTGCCTTTCCTCGCAAAGTCCTACCTTACCAGAAATGGCTTTACCAGAACCGAGTCTAATTCGTGAGCTTGGCTGACGACAGTTGATCTGAATGCAACGTAGGAGTAACATAAAGACGCCCGGTGAGATGTTTCTATGGCAAAGCAGCCACGTCAAAGTAATGTCTGAACTCTGTCGCTGTACTCTGCGTCATGTGTTGCACCCTGTGGTTACTACACTCCTGGAAATGGAAAAAAGAACACATTGACACCGGTGTGTCAGACCCACCATACTTGCTCCGGACACTGCGAGAGGGCTGTACAAGCAATGATCACACGCACGGCACAGCGGACACACCAGGAACCGCGGAGTTGGCCGTCGAATGGCGCTAGCTGCGCAGCATTTGTGCACCGCCGCCGACAGTGTCAGCCAGATTGCCGTGGCATACGGTGATCCATCGCAGTCTTTGACACTGGTAGCATGCCGCGACAGCGTGGACGTGAACCGTATGTGCAGTTGACGGACTTTGAGCGAGGGCGTATAGTGGGCATGCGGGAGGCCGGGTGGACGTACCGCCGAATTGCTCAACACGTGGGGCGTGAGGTCTCCACAGTACATCGATGTAGTCGCCAGTGGTCGGCGGAAGGTGCACGTGCCCGTCGACCTGGGACCGGACCGCAGCGACGCACGGATGCACGCCAAGACCGTAGGATCCTACGCAGTGCCGTAGGGGACCGCACCGCCACTTCCCAGCAAATTAGGGACACTGTTGCTCCTGGGGTATCGGCGAGGACCATTCGCAACCGTCTCCATGAAGCTGGGCTACGGTCCCGCACACCGTTAGGCCGTCTTCCGCTCACGCCCCAACATCGTGCAGCCCGCCTCCAGTGGTGTCGCGACAGGCGTGAATGGAGGGACGAATGGAGACGTGTCGTCTTCAGCGATGAGAGTCACTTCTTCCTTGGTGCCAATGATGGTTGTATGCGTGTTTGGCGCCTTGCAGGTGAGCGCCACAATCAGGACTGCATACGACCGTGGCACACAGGGCCAACACCCGGCATCATGGTGTGGGGAGCGATCTCCTACACTGGCCGTACACCTCTTGTGATCGTCGAGGGGACACTGAATAGTGCACGGTACATCCAAACCGTCATCGAACCCATCGTTCTACCATTCCTAGACCGGCAAGGGAACTTGCTGTTCCAACAGGACAATGCGCGTCTGCATGTATCCCGTGCCACCCAACGTGCTCTAGAAGGTGTAAGTCAACTACCCTGGCCAGCAAGATCTCCGGATCTGTCCCCCATTGAGCATGTTTGGGACTGGATGAAGCGTCGTCTCACGCGGTCTGCACGTCCAGCACGAACGCTGGTCCAACTGAGGCGCCAGGTGGAAATGGCATGGCAAGCCGTTCCACAGGACTACATCCAGCATCTCTACGATCGTCTCCATGGGAGCATAGCAGCCTGCATTGCTGCGAAAGGTGGATATACACTGTACTAGTGCCGACATTGTGCATGCTCTGTTGCCTGTGTCTATGTGCCTGTGGTTCTGTCAGTGTGATCATGTGATGTATCTGACCCCAGGAATGTGTCAATAAAGTTTCCCCTTCCTGGGACAATGAATTCACGGTGTTCTTATTACAATTTCCAGGAGTGTCTTTTTCTAGTGTAGCACATGGTGCATTATTTCTTCCCCGCGGAATTGGAGGCTGTTGAGGTGCTGCATTACTGAAAAACTTGTATAAATCAGGTACTCATGGTTTCGTAGGATGCTGCCAGCTGCGGCCTCATACATGAGTGTAAGATAGAGCAGGGGTATAATCCTTTGGTGTGTAAATGTGCCAATAAGACATCATTCAGTTAACAGTCATTTATTTCCGATAATTTTATAATGACTGTGTCTTCTTCCCAGTACTGCATAGCGGCGACCGTTCCACACCCCACTGGATGGAGGCGGAGGGTAGTGCGTCTGAGCCCAGTGAGGAACCGGATAGTGTGGCCTCTGATGTAGTCTGAGGTCAGTGCTGCAGATTTGTCGTAGAAGCATACAATAGTCGGCATGTCTACGCAACCTGACTTGGCTGTGGACATCTGTCGGTGCCTCGGTGTTTTCACTGAGTGTAGCTACGCCCATCCCCGGAAATCTACATGCCGCCATAGTCGGTTGCCGTGATGGCATCTAGGTAGATGACCCAACACTTTCATAGAGAACAACTCGAGAGATGGTCCCAGCCTACAGCCGGTAAGGCACTATTTTTGCTGTCCAGGAGTGATGGCACAGCCACCCTGCTCCCAAGCTGAATACCGCACAGATGGGCAGACTGGCTCTTCATTCACGAAAGGTCGGCCTTGCCTTTATCTTTGGGTAATCATAGGTGTGTCATGCAGGAATGTAGCTCGCAGAGTTCCCTCCAAAACTGGACGGCTTCTGACTCGCAGCAGTAGACTTCAAACAGGCGGCGGCTGGTAACACTTCATCGTATTCGTCGGGTCATGCTACTAGTACAGATGCCCTTCGAGCGGCATCAGCGATGCTGATGGAGAGGCCACAATTTGGGAATGAGTGGAAGGAAGGCTAAGGTTTCACTGCAGTTGATAGCTTGATTGATGCCCCCGTAGTGGTGACCAAATATGCTCCCCTTTTCAGAACTTGTCAGCCCCATTGGCTAGCCTAATGTTTAATTTCAGAAAGTGCCTTTATACGAAGTTTTCAGCCGGAAGGCGTTCTTGATTCACCACTGGGTGTACGTAGTCCCATTACAGAAGATCACTGTGTCTGCTGTGCACTGTTGTCTAAATACTCACATGTTCCTGACATTCTGTCTAGTACAGTCCGAGACACTAAATTCCCTGCTTATTTGTACTTTGGCTCTTCTGGCTGTTGAAATCAGTTACGCTATCACTGTGGACGCGATGGGCACGCTCCATTTAGCATCGTGCTAGTCGGTTTCAAGATCATTTTATCCATCACTTGATTACTATTCGGCTGTGCAACAGTTTGCTCTTTGTACCACGAGTAACGTAGCCTCAAATGAGCTTACGATGGAAATGCCGGTATTAAAGCTAAAGTGTCGAATAATGTGACATCAGTGTATATTACAACAGTGCAACGTGAGTGCATGATCAATATATCAAAAAATTATTAGAGGGTGCTGTTTAGGGAGTCAATAATATTGATATATTTTTCTACTGTTGAAAATGATGCATTACTTCCCTCCCTCCTCCTAGAAAATGGTGCTTTTTCAGGTTTATTTTTGTTCATCCTCTGATCAGGCATAGGACGAAATGTCAGCTTCCTGCTTAGCATGCCACTTGCATTTTGTACAGTTGCAAAACAATTCAGTGGTTCAATTAGCATTATTACAGTTAATTTGAGGGCTAACAGTCACGTTTTAAACATCAAGAGTGAAACGTCCCCTTAGAAAAATTATACAAGACTGTGCTTAAACTGGCACACAACAAATTTTAGCGCAACGCAATCTGACTTTCAAAAATCCCTACAAAAGAATGGCCTTGACTCACTATAACCTATAACTTTCACAAATCACTTACCTCACCAAAAATCTTCGTTACTCGAACTACTGCAATACAGCGAGTACCACTACTGCCAGCTAAATAAAAGATTCAAACTACGGAAGGCACTAACTACTGATAGGTATAGTTGGCGAATGAAATAATAGAGAACAAACACTGTATTTACCCTAATAGTCATAATATATATAGCAGTTCGTGACATCCAGTCTTACAAATTTCAAAACTCCGCCATCTCTCTTCCCACGTCCACCACTGCTGGCGGCTCACCTCCAACGGCGCAACGCTACGCGCTGTCCACATCCAGCTGCCGCAGCCCAACACTACAATGGCAGACAACATTGCAAACCAGCCACAGACTGCACACGGCACAGCCAGTGATTTTTATACAGAGCGCTACGTGGCGGCGGCGTTACCAATAAAAAAACCTAAACAGCCTACTTACAAGAGTAATTCATACATTAACTGCATTATTCTAGTAGCTGACAGTAATTCAGACACACACAATTTAGAGATAAAATAACACAGAGGGCACTTAATCAGTCATGTTTTAGGGATCGATGTTGACGTGTTTTGTGTGTGCGCGCGCGTGTGTGTGTGTGTGTGTGTGTGTGTGTGTGTGTGTGTGTGAGGAAACAAGATTGTGATGCTTGACTAAACATTGCATTTTTGTTTTTAGCGTATTTTTGCAGATATTTTAGATGTGGAAATAACACTGTGGCACATGACAAGCATCGTGTATTTCAATAAACAATTCAGATGTGAAAATATTTAATTTTGAGGGCCATTGTCCCTTCATTTTAGGCGAAGCTTAATTAATTTTTTGTAATGTGGATGCGCTTATGAGATAACAGATCCAGTATCTGACATAAACATGTTTCTTAAACAATAGAGGGGTAAAAAAACTGCATTGTCACATATCTTTGAACCAGGTACAAAACATTCAGATACTTGTGAACATGTCAGCTACATTGTGATTGGATGTTCATTTTAATAGGTCATAAAATATTGGGCTGTGACTGTTTCGTTTTAATAGTGAGTAAAATACTAGGCTACAATTGAAGGAGAGGAAGGGGGGATGGTAGGGAAGGCAGGGAGAAAGAGGAGGAGCTGGGGAGAAGTGCGATGACATCATAGAAAGTGGGTGAGGCTTGTCACATGATGACGATGATGATAATGATGGTGATGATGTCGTAGGTAA
The DNA here is from genome assembly GCF_023897955.1 of Schistocerca gregaria. Lineage (NCBI taxonomy): Eukaryota > Metazoa > Arthropoda > Insecta > Orthoptera > Acrididae > Schistocerca > Schistocerca gregaria. Next base: position 667,974,156 of record NC_064920.1, read on the forward strand.
AAGGGGGTGTGGCTTTTAATGTGAAGCGTTTGCCTCCAGCACGTATCACTCTTCAAGGTGAATGGTGTGCAAAGTGTGCCAGATAGTTGGTAGCTGTACTACATAAATAGTACCACAAAAATTGTTAATTGTAATTTCCAAATAATGTTTCCAATTTAAAACTAATATTTCTGATACCTCTACTCTTCTTCTTCTTGTTCTTTTTCCTGACATTATCTCATGTCTTTACAGGGTCCACGAGTTAATCTGTAATTATCAATGTTAGTGATAGAGGGTCACAAATGCCATTCCTGTCGCCATACCTTCCGTCCAGTGACGGAGTCTGTGTACCCTGAAGGTCTGCATCTAGTGTTATCCTGTGTGAAAGTGTGAGAACGTTTTTCAATTGTTGGCATATCATGTAATTGAGGCAGGATGTGCGTACCAGCGCGGTATTCACTTAGTCGAATGTGCGAAACCAGCACACTAGCTCCCGTCGTCAATCCGTCAAGCACATTCTCAGGACTGACGTGCATTCCCATATCCTGGACGCGACGCGTTGACATATTTGGTTATCTGGATGGATCTTCCTGATATCACTATTAATGTTAAGATGAAAGTAAACAACAATAATACTTTCATTACTTGTAAGTAAAGTTTTCATTTCTTAACAAAACCTGTGTATAAATCTACAATGACTGATCTTTCATTAAAATGAATAACAGTAGTTTCTTATTTCATGTTGTCGCTTAGCATCGCTACTACCCAGCGATCTATTTGAATACCGATATATCGATACTTAAAAAGATTTCGCCGTCGTCGCTATTTTTCACGTTGCTGGAGAGTTTTTAAGTGAGTCAAAGCGTTATGAAAATAGTTGTTTTAAAGGCTGTTAACCTAAGCTGTTTCTAATCCAATCTATTGAAAGACATTTAAAACGAGTAAACCAAATTTTGTTTGAAGGATCTAGTGTCATTTCTTGTTGACTGGAAGGACTTCTCTTATTTACAACAGCAGGTTAGTATACCATCTAAAGTCAATGTTTTACCTGTAAGTACGGTGCAACGTTTACACTACATCTTGTTTAACACTTTGGTTCGCGTGAGATGGCGTAGCAGTAAGAAAGACACCAGACTTACGTTCAGGAGAAATAGCGTTTATAGTCGAGGCTGACCATTGTGAATTATTTGTCGTGGTTTGCACAAATATTTTAAGCCTAAGGTGGGGATGGTTTCTCTGGAAAGGCTGGAGCATATGTGCTTCCCTTCACTGGCCCAGTCCAACTCTGTGTTCTGTCTCTAATGATCTTTTCGCCGGCGGCACTTAACACGCTAATCTTCCATCCTTATTTCGAGGCGTTGTATGTTTCTGATGGAAACAAATCAGTAAGTCAATACATTCGCGTGCCTTTATTAGCTAATGTCGCATATGCTTACCAAGCAGTTTTAATTTGTATATACATATAACATGTGGTGTTCATCCACAATCATCTTTTGGACATTTATGTAAAGAACTACGATTTTTACTTATGAAATTTCGTGTAAATGGCCCATCGAAAATCAAATGAATAACGTCAACAATTACAAGAGTAATTTTTTTACAAATCGAATTACCTTGAAAGTTGATAATGGTTCGAAAATGTATGATAAAATGTATGATAAAAATGTATGATAAAAATTTTATGTCTGCTGCCAGTACACACTAAATAAGAAGATATTACGTTAGGATACAAAAGGAAAGTGTTTCGTTTCGACAGTTCTTCGTAATACATTATCTTTATTTGGTAATATCTATCGTACAAAATGTGAAAGATAGCATAAACATTGGCGTTTGCTAAACAGTGGTTTATAATGGCGACTTTATTTATTTGTAAATGGGCAGTGCGTACTATCTACATAAATGAGTTATGTTGCTGGACACTAAAGTGAATCATTTTAAATAATTACGATACGTAGAGCAAATGATGTATGGGACAGGAAACAAATTACTCTGTGAGGTTTGAGATCAGTATCCTGATGAAAGTAAGATGCTGTTGAACGCTACGCCTCCCGTGCCCGCCGTCAGAACAGCCTGTAGATGGGCCTGAGGGCGCGGTAGAAGGAGCGCAGGTAGCGGTCGGCGTTGAAGTACCGGGACCCACCGCCGCCGCCGTGGTCGCCCAGCAGGCCGCCGAGGAGGCCGCCGTGGAACAGGCCTCCGCTCCCCGTGTCGCAATCGTCGTTGCTGGCGGCGGGGTCGCCGTAGTCCCCCGGGCCCTCGTCCACGTCGTCCCCGTCGTCGCCGCCGCCGCCTCCGTCACCGTGACCGCCGCCCCCGTAGCCGCCTCCGCCGCTGTTCACGTTGTTGTACACCACCACGAACGTGCGGCCCTCCTGCAAACAAGCAGGCAGCTTGTTCCAGAAGCACCGAAATTATTATCATTTCCACGGATACTGGATGAGGAACGCTGTAGTCCGATCTGAAGTACGAGGGACGTTCAACAAGTAATGCGAAACATATTTTTTCTGAAAGCGGGTTGGTTTTCACAGCATCCAAATATACCATATTAGTCCCTACTCTTTCGGCTATAAAACCCTGTTTTTAACCATAATCTCTGTTCTCTGGGACGGCCTTATGCCACCTTACTGGGGGGACCTTTATGCCCGCATGGTACCATTCTAGTGATTGACGTCAGAGCCTACATCTTGCTGCATCAATAATCTTCCCATCGTCCACGTTCTGCTTCCCGTGGAGTGCATCCTTCACTGGACCAAACAGATAGGATCAGAAGGTGCGATATCTGCGCTGTAGCAAGGATGAAGAAGAACAGCCCAGTGAATTTTTGTGAGCTCCTCTCGAGTAAGCATTTTGGAGGCTACGTATAGCGCTGCCTCCTATCGGAACATTGGGAAACTATAGGATGTGAAGCGAGTATATTGCACGATGTCCCACAAAAAAAATTCGCAATTTTTCAACCGAAAATGTCCGAAAAAATGTGTTGCATTACTTAATGAAGGCCCCTCGTAGTTGGCATTTGACAGCTGGAGGACTGGGAAGCTCCTGCAACCAGTGCATCACTGAGAGATTGGTACTGTCAGCTCCTACCTAGGGTGTTGCCATTTGGCTGTATACAAAGTCTTACACTTACCACGTCAAGTATGAAACTTTCCCGGACGCAAAAATTTCGCCTTTTTTTTAAGAAAAAAAGTAATTCCGGCCCTAACTGAAATTAAGTAAAGGTTTTTAACATGAAATTTACTGGCAGATTAAAACTTTGTGCCGGACCGTGATTCGAACTCGGGACCTTTGCAAAAGGCAAAGGTTCTGAGTTCTAGTCTCTGCCCGGCACACAATTTTAATTTGCCAGGAAGTTTCATATCAGCGCACACTCCGCTTCTGTGTGAAAATTTCATTCAGGCTTTTAACATACTTGGAACATTATAGAGATATACACCATACCCGAACTTGAAAATTTTTACGGTATTTCCTGTAGGAGCTAGACACTTTATATTTCGTTGACAAAATTCCAAAGAACGCCGTTTTCCGAAGCATATGCATAGCAAACGTAATGCAACGCACTACTTTACAAAATCCATGGCCGAGCAGGATAATTCAGTAATCAACGAAATGAGAAATCACGCAGTTCCATAGCTTTCGACACATGGCGTGATACGTTTGAAGCTGTTTTCAAGACCGTAAAATACCATTCGTTAAAAAAAAATTAACCTACCCCTTGCCCTAATTAAAGTGTTGAGCAAACTTTCACCGTTCTTAAAGATGTTATTGAGATCTAAGCTAAACATTAATTTCAGACTTTTACGAGATTTTTGTAGGAGACAGGAGTTGAATTATGACGGCGAAGAGTAGAGCGCTCTAGTGGCTGGCTGCAGGCAGTACTTGTCGCGACAACGTCTTCCACGTTAAAGTAACAATTTCGTCGGCACTTTTTGCCATTGGGACATTACACTGATAAGGCAAAACATTATGACCACTACTCACCGCCAGCCGGGGTGGCCGAGCGATTGTAGGCTCTACAGTCCGGAATCGCGCGACCGCTACGGTCGCAGGTTCGGATCCTGCCTCGAGCATGGATGTTTGTGATGCCCTTAGGTTAGTTAGGTTTAAGTAGTTCTAAGTTCTATGGGACTGATGACCTCAGAAGTTAAGTCCGATAGTGCTCAGAGCAACTACTCACCGCAAGGATGAATACCTACTGGTGGTGTTGCCGGCACGTGATGTAGTAAGGAAGGAATGTTAGCGGAAGAGAGACGAATGGGCAGTCAATATAGAAAAGATACGGCTCGCAAATGCGGAAATCCATTGATATAAGCGGTTTTGAAAGAGGGCACATTGTTGTGACTCTGCTGCTGGAAATGAGAATCTCTGAAACGGCGAAGCTGGCCGCGTACTACTGTCGTAACCACATGTGGAAAGTGGTTGAGGGATGATGAAATACCGAGTAGGCTGTATGGTATTTGAAGACAACGTCTCATCACAAAGCATAGAGGTCGGAGGATTCCCACTGTATAATCCAGGACATGTAGAAGTCTGTGGCAGATCTGACGGCAGAGTACAAAGCTTGTGCAGGCACAGATGTTCTGGAGGACACCGTTCAAAGGCCATTATTGAAGATGGAGCTACACATCACACGACCCGAGGCCCACGAGAAAGACAGGCCGCGTCGCGTACGTCACGAAGGTAGTCCTGAACTCACTCGCTCAGCTCAGCAGACAAAATGCGTTTCTAAACCTGTTAACTCGCAACTGGGTATGTAAATACTAACGTGAATTGCATCTTCCACTGGAACCTGCTATTATGAAGTCTTACTGATTAACAGCACTACAACAAAATTTAATTTTAGACCAACACTCGATATAAACGGTATAACGGCTTGTTTATAGCATTTCATCTTTTCTGCTTAACTGAACTCATTACATGCTGGAAGTGGTGCCTTATTCCAACTGATAATCATCTTTAGCATGATTTTATTTTATTATACGCCAGTACATCCGTAACAAATTAAAAGTAGGCCCATGGACTTCACATCATTATAGGACTAATAACAGCAAGATTCCATAATAGCGGATTCCAGCAGAAGATTCAGTTTTCGTTTGTACGGACATCCCTAGTTACGAGTCAACAGGTGTAGAAACGCATTTTGTCTGCTGATTTGAGCGAGCGAGCGGAAGCAGGACTACCTTCGTGACGTACGCGCCGCGGCCTGTCTTTCTCGTAGGCCTCGCACGACCCCTAGGTGTTTCTGCGTTGAACCGACGATATCGTCAGGTATGACTGCAGCGGGCACAGCTTCACTGAGTTTTCACAACAGATCAATAGGAACGTGTCGCCTGTCGAATGAATCGCATTTCTTATTCGTCAGGTCAATGGTTAGGTCCTTACACGTCGTCATCCAGGCAAATGGCTGCACGAAACAAGCACCGCGCCACAGATGCGGACAGGTGAGAACAGAATTACGCTATGGGGTTCATTGAGTTGGGCTTCCATGGGATCTGCGGTGGTAATAGAAGGCATCATGACAGCGGTTAACTATGTGGGCATTGTTGCGGATCGCTTGTATAGCTTGATACTCCAAGCCTCCCCATACTGCGATGACATCTTCCAGCAGGATAACAGTCCGTGTTACAATGTCAGAATCGTGGTACAGTGGTTCGAAGGGCATTATAGCGAACTCATATTGATGTCTTGGCCAGCAAATGTACTTGATCTGTACCCGTTTGAACACGTATGGGGCTCCAGCTGCGTGCCCGTAAACCATCATTACGTAATTTGTGGGAACTGCTTAACCTGCACGTAGACATCTGGTGCCACATACTTCTGGAATGCTGTCAAGGACTTGTAGAATCTATGCTAAGCAGTATCTCTGCTGTATTGTGTTTGAACAGTGGAACAACACGCTATTAAGCCGGTGGTCATAACGTTTTTCTTCATCGGTGTATAGTAATGTTCTTCGGCTTCCTTCACAATTGGCTATTCGCACGAAATAACTTAATGAGACTATCCGGAGTTATACGTACTTGGTGATTAAATGATATTTCACGAGGCGAAGGGCAAACGTTAACAGGTGATACTATGAACGATTTTAATGGCTATTCGGAAAATAAGATCCGATCGGTCGCGAAATGAAACCATTCCGAAAATCTCAAATGTTTTATTTGTAACAGTTAGCTACACCTTCCATCTACTTCTCTACATAATCGTCGCTCCGACATAGGCTTTTGTCGTAGCTTTCCAATATCATCGTCATATTAGGCAGCCGCTTGTGCTTTCCGGCAGTTCTCTACACTGGTCTACAGCTCATTCAAATGGCTCTGACCACTATGGAACTCAAATACTGAGGTCATAAGTCCCCTAGAACTTAGAACTACTTAAACTTAACTAACCTAAGGACATCACACACAACCATGCCCGAGGCAGGATTCGAACCTTCGATCGTAGTGGTTGCGCGGTTCCAGACTGTAGCGCCTAGAACCACTCGGCCACCCAGCCCAGCTGCAGCTCATTGTCTGTGCATAAACTATGTCTTCATGGCCAGCGGTTCAGGTGTGTAAAGATGAAACTCAGTGAGACCCAATTACGAGCTGTATTATTGGTGATCAAACACTCCCCATCAAAATCGCGCCAGGAGCTTATTCATTGCCCCTGCAGAGATCGTCCGAGACTTCTGATGAAGAAGGAAACTCATGAGAGTTATATTACGTGGGCTGCATGACATTTTTCCGAGCTCACTGTGCGCTCAGAACTCAAAAGAGCGACGTGACGCGATCGACAGGCATGCTAGAGACGCTGTCCAACACTTCTGCGCAAATCTACATGGGACTTTCACTGAGGTTCCCGTTTCTCGCCAGATCGGACGTTATTTTCGGAATACCTCTCGTATTATCAGCACACGGTTCGCCGTCAACGGCAGCTGAGATACAGCTATTTGAATTTTCGGGAATGGGAATTATGTGAAGCAAACTAAGTCATAATGGCGAGTCAAGTCGAAAGGCGGTCTAGTTTTGATCTAAGCTGTCCGTCCGCTTAAGTATTCTATAAGGCAGGTATCAACACAGGGGCAAAGACATAGCCATTTTCGAGTCGGCGCCGTCAAATCACTTCTACGCGAGGCTCTAGGGATGGGTATGTTAGACGCGCCCTGTAGCGCACCGGCTCTAGCAATGTGTGACCTCTGAAAAGAGGCTTTAAGGTCCCGGAGTTTCTGTCTGTACATTAACTTCATCATGTGCCATATCAGTTCCAGTATAAAGGAGCCAGGATTATTATCCTAGACTACCCTGTCAGAATTCTCTTTTGACTCTACGGGCTGGGACCATTTCGACTGTCTTGTTTCTGTTTTCGGTTGTTCTGCCGATCTACTTCGACACCTCTCTTGCTCCCTGGGCTGTCTCCACTTCTATCACCTCGTGCTACCGCTGTTCCACCGCTTCAGCTTGTGAGTTCCAAAGGTTCGCAGCTCTGCATAAGTCACCAGACGCACGTTTCTGTGTGATGGCCGACATGAAAACCACCTTCAGCAACCGCTAGCGTCCAGTTACATTGTCTCCCTTTAGTCGCCCTGCCGTAGCACCGTGCTGGTGTGACTGCTCTGTTGCAGAGCGCCCACCGCATCGGTCATAATTCAATGGCGACAAATTTCATTCCTGCGTCTGCCCACTTCTGCAGTTTGTCCTCTGACACGACCCACCTTCCGACGTGATGCCCCACTACTCGCAGGCGCGATTCGGTAATAGGGAAAATAACTGTTTACTGCTCCTGCGGTCCGCCTCCCCACCCATCATACATTATTATTATCATTCTCTTAAAATACACTATTGCCCATTAAAATTTCTACACCAAGAAGAAATGCAGATGACAAACGAGTATTCATTGGACAAATATATTATACTAGAACTGACATGCGATTACTTTTTCACGCAGTTTTGGTGCATAGATAGAACAACCACCTCTGGCCGTACTCAGAACAACCAACCACGGTCTTGATACGCCTGGACATTGAGTCAAACAGAGCTTGGATGGCGTGTGCAGGTACAGCTGCCCATTCAGCTCAACACGATACCAGAGTAGTGACTGGCGTATTGTGACGAGCCAGTGCTCGGCCATCATTGACCAGACGTTTTCAATTGGTGAGAGATCTGGAGAATGTGCTGGCCAGGGCAGCAGTCGAACATTTTCTGTATCCAGAAAGGCCCGTACAGGACCTGCAACATGCGGTCGTGCATTATCCTGCTGAAATGTAGGGATTCGCAGGAATCGAATGAATGGTAGAGCCACTGGTCGTAACACATCTGAAATGTAACGTTCACTCTTCAAAGGGCAGTCAAAGCGAACAAGAGGTGACCGAGACGTGTAACCGATGGCATCCCATACCATCACGCCGGTTGATACACCAGTATGGCGATGACGAATACACGCTTCCAATGTGCTTTCACGGCGATGTCGCCAAACACGGATGCGACCATCGTGATGCTGTAAACAGAACCTGGATTAATCCGAAAAAATGACGTTTTGCCATTCGTGCACCCAGGTTCGTCGCTGAGTACACCATCGCAGGCGCTCCTGTCTGTGATGCAGCGTCAAGGGTAACCGCAGCCATGATCTCCGAGCTCATAGTCCATGCTGCTGCAAACGTCGTCGAACTGTTCGTGCTGATGGCTGGATGTTGTGTGATGTCCTTAGGTTAGTTAGCTTTAAGTAGTTCTAAGCTCTAGGGGACTGATGACCATAGATGTTAAGTCACATAGTGCTCAGAGCCATTTGAACCATTCTTTTCTTTTTTTTTTCTTGCAAACGTCCCCATCTGTTGACGCAGGGATCGAGACATGGCTGCACGATCAGTTATAGCCATAGGGATAAGATGCTTGTCATCTAGACTGCTAGTGATACGAGGCCGTTGGGATCCAGCACAGCGTTCCGTATTACCCTCCTGAACCCTCCTATTCCATATTCCGCTAAGTCATTGGATCTCGACCAACGCGAACAGCAATGTTGCGATACGATAAATTGCAATCGCGATAGGCTACAATACGACGTGACGGTACGCATTTCTCCTCCTTACACGAGGCATCATAACAACGTTTCACCAGGCAATGCCGGTCAACTGCTGTTTGTGTATGAGAAATCGGTTGGAAACTTGCCTCATGTCAGCATGTTGTAGGTGTCGCCATCGGCGCCAACCTTGTGCGAATGCTGTGAAAAGCTAATCGTTTGCATATCACAGCATCTACTTCCTGTCGGCTAAATTTCGCGTCTATAGCACGTTATCTTCGTGGTGTAGCAATTTTAATGGCCAGTAGTGTATTTGACTTTTTATTTGTTACATAACTCAGTTTGCAATTCAGTAACATGCTACATGCATCGTTCGAAAAGAATTTGTCCAGGATTTTGAAATATACGGGGTGTTCAAAAAGTCTCTCCACAGTGCCGTATGATTGTTAGTTGCGTGTTCCGTATGATTGTTCGCCTGCCTGGATTTCTTCCCTTCACTTGGACTCTCCCAACATTCCACTGTTCCACTTTATCTCAGCCAGCATCAGTAGTATCGTTGGTGTGTGTCGTTACGTGTTTACGTGCACGTTCAAGTTTAGTTCCTTTGTTCGTTTATTTCGCTTTTGTCACTGTTAAAATGCTACCCATTGAAGAACGTGTATTTTTAGTCGAACAAGTATTCAAATCTGGCGATAAATACAGAGTTTCAGCTCGTCAAACATTTAGTTCAGTTTTCCAGGAGACAACACTCCCACATCGCGATACTGTGCGAGATTTGATTAACAAATTTCGAAGTACGGGTTTAGTGACAGATTCACCGAGAAGTGTTCGTCATAGCGTTTTGTCTGAGGATAAACTACTTGATATTTCCGATAAAATGTCCATGAGTCAGAACAAGTCAGTAAGAAAACCCGCCCTGGAAATCGATGTCAGTGTCGCAACGGCCCACACGGCTGTAAGGAGAAAATAGAACTTTTCCCATAGAAGTGACAGTCGTGCAAGAACTGAAAAATGGAAGAAAGTGCATTATTGTCAATGGTTCAAGCATTTCTTTCAACAAAATGGAAGGGATATTTTTAATGAAAAGCTTTTCACTGATGAGGCGAGGTTTCACTTATCCGGGTACATGAAGTCGCAAAATTCTGTTATGCGGAGTAGTGCATATCCTTTGTGTATTCGTGAGGAACCACTTCATTCTGTGAAAATAGGAGTTTGAATTGCAATTTCTAGACGTCGGGCTGGCCGGAGTGACCGTGCTGTTCTAGGCGCTACAGTCTGAAACCACGAGACCGTTACGGTCGCAAGTTCGAATCCTGCCTCGGGCTTGCATGTGTGTGGTGTCCTTAGGTTAGTTATGTTTAAGTAGTTCTAAGTTCTAGGGGACTGATGATCTCATAAGTTGAGTCCCATAGTGCTCAGAGCCATTTGAACCATTTTTTCTAGACGTCGGATTGTTGGTCTCGGAACAATAAACGCACAACTGCAGTGATATTCTGTACCCATTCATAGGAGAACTTGTGTGAAGTGAAATACTGAACGGTTATTTTCAACAGGATGGTGCGACCGTGCATACAGCTCGGTTTCAATGCCACTGCTTGTTGATGTTTTTGGTGATCGCATAATTTCACAGGGACTTTGGCCTCCACGATCGCCTGACCTAACTCCGTCTGACGTTTACTTCTGGGATGCAGCGAAAGCAAATGTCTATAAAAACCGTTCAATCCACCGGTGAATTGAAAACTGCAATATCCACTTTCTCTGCTTCTGTTACAGATGAAATGTTACACCTAGTGTTTGGAAACATGATTAGACGAATTGAATTGTGTATTCAACTACAGGGCGAGAACTTTCAACACTTAACGTGAAAATTTGCAAGTAAAAGTTAATATTCAGTATATTAATAACTTGTATTTCACTGAGTTTCATTTCGGTATATTCACTGCGACATACGGCACCTGCGGCTAACTATCATACAGCACTGCGGAGAGACTTTTTGAACATCCCGTACCTATGTCATGCAGATGGGTTAAGAATTATGATGGTAACAAACTTTCTTAACGTTGGCATCTTCATAATTTATACCGTATAAAATCGAAATGTGCACTCACGATTAACTATTGCCCACTATACTGAAGTGACAAAAGTCATGGGATATCTAATAATATCGTGGCGAACCTCTTTTCGCGCAGCGTAGTGCAAAAGCTTAACGTGGCATGGACTCAACCAGTCGTCGAAAGTCCCCTGCAGAAATATTGAGCCGTGCTGCCTCTACGGCCTTCCATAATTGCAAAAGTGTTGCCGGTGCATGAAGTTGTACACCACCTTACCTCTCAATTATGTCCCACAAATGTTCTATGGGAATCATGTCGGGCGATCTGAGTGGCCAAATCTTCCACTCGTATGGTGAAGTATGTTCTTCAAATCACTCGCGAACAATCGTGGGCCGCTCGCATGGTGCAGTGCCACCCATACAACTTCCATCGTCCTTTGGAAACATGACGCCTATGAATGGGTGCAAATGGTTTCCAAGTAGCCGAACAAACCAGAGGACCCACTGCATTCGCGTAAAAACAGCCCACACCTTTATAGAGTCACCATCAGCTCGCACAGTGCTTTGTTGACCCCTTAGGTCAATGACTTCATTAGGTCTGCACCATACTTGAACTCTACTATCAGCTCTTACCAACTGCAATCGGGACTCATCTGATCAGACCACAGTTTTCCAGTCGTCTAGGGTACAACAGATATGGATACGAGCCCAGGAGAGGCGCAGCAGACGATGTCGTGCTGTTAGCAAAGGCACTCGCGTCGGCCGTCTACTGCCATAGCCCACAACGCCAAATTTCGACGCACTGTCCTAACGGATACGCTTGGTGTATGTCCCACGTTGACATTGGCGATTATTTCACGCAGTTTTGCTTGTCTATTGGCACTGACAACTCTACACATATGCTCCTGCTCTTGGTCGTTAAGTGAAGGCCGTCAGCCACTGCGTTGTCCGTGGTGAGAGGTTAGGCCAAAAATTTGGTATGCTCGGAACACGTTTGACGCTGTGGATCTCGGAATACTGAATTTCCTAACAATTTTTCAGATGGAATGTCCCATATATCTAGCTCTAACTACCATTCCACTCCGGCCGTTGTGAAGCGCTCGGTTCTAGGCACTTCAGTCCGGAGCCGCGCTGCTGCTACGGTCGCAGGTTCGAATCCAGCCTCGGGCATGGATGTATGTGATATCCTTAGGTTATTTAGGTTCAAATAGTTCCAAGTCTAGGGGACCGATGACCTCAGATGTTAAGTCCCATAGTGCTTAGAGCCATCTGAACCATTTTTTACCATTCCACGTTCAAAACAGCCCACATTCAAAATCTGTTAGTTTCCATCAACCGGCCATAATCACGTCGGAAATCTTTTCACATTAATGAACTAAGTACAAATGACAGCTCCACCACTGCACTGCCACTCTGTACCTTGTGTATGTGATACCACCGCCACCTTTATATGTGCATATCGCCATCTGGTGACTTTTGTCATATCAGAGTATTAGTATTTACCAACCTCTAAGATAGTAAACATAGCTGTGAAGAGTAGACTACAGCTATGCGACCATATAAATTGAAGGAGTGGGGGTGGTGACGTTGTGCCTTGCTGTTCTTTCCACCTACATTCGATAAAGTCAATATTGATGTTATTTTTTATTTTTGGACAATCTTTCCCCTCCTATATAGCCTTTCATCAACTTCCTGTGGTTTGTAGGTTCACGAAAAGTGTCAGATTTATTGTTGGTAGCAGGTATGGTCAGCCTATGTTTGCTGCACTTCATTTGAAAGACTTCACATTATTAAATCAAACCTGAGTGTAGTGAGATGGGGTGAGAGCTTCAGTTAATAATCGTTAGTTTAAGATGTATTTTGAATAGTCAGCTTTTGAACTTATATCATTATGTCTTTAATTTCCCACATTAATCTAACCCTCTCTCTTCATACATTAACAACAGTTACATCTAATATCCACAACGATACGTTTTACGTGTTCCACCCATTCGTTTTGTGATGTAATTCTATCGAATTCTCTGCTCTTTTTGTGAGTCTAAGTTCGAATGTAAGCACTCGATCTGTAGCTAACCGATTCCATTAGACATAAAGCTGTTTGTTTGTCATTTTTCAAATTTTCATGTCATAAAAGTTGGTCTGGCTGTCACATACATAGCAGACTATCTCGGCTAGAAGATAAAATTGTGTGAAACGCTCCGCCTCTTTTTATATTAGCAGTTTTACAATCGGCATTTCACAAGAAAGTGTGGGTCTCATTATTGCTTTGTTTGGCTGTATTGTGATTTGTGTTTTGGATTTTGGCTGTCTTTTTGGAACGTTAAACCCTAATATCCTCCTTTATTTTTGGAAATTACGCCTGTAATTAATAACACTTATTCAAAATCAAAACCAGCTCTCATTAACAGGTAAATAACAGGTTTTTGTGGCGGACGGCTTCCGTGGACTAATCCCACCAAGCCTGGTACTGAGCACATCTCAGGTTTTCCTTTTCTTTCTTTAAAAACGTTTTGGGGATGCTGGGGAGCGTCAGTCAGAGGACATGGCCAAAATACTTAAGTTCAGAAAACTGGTTTTTCTTGAAATTCATGAGCTAATTAATATTAACTAGCTAAAACATCGAAGAAAGTGCATAAGTTTCACAATACTTTCCCTTGACGAAATCCTTCAAATTTGTACTCTACTAATTAAATGGAATTATTTGACATACATAGCAACCAAATTCTGTTCAGATTTTGTTTTGGCTTTTTATGGAGATGTTTTTAACGTTTCAGCCCTTCCAACGCAGTGTGAGAATAATTAAATCAGTATGTCATAAACATGATTTGTAAGCGAACAGAACCGCCAGTCCGTGATGATTCCAAAATTCTATTCTGATGTACTGAAACTTGCTTAGTCTTGGCCTTTAGAATAATTTGAAATAGTATAAAACATCATTCGAACCTAAAACCCTTTCTAACCTTGATGAATGACTTGATTGGCAGTATGACAGTGACACGAGAAGCAACCATTATAAAATAAACGGCCTCTATTTAACGTGGGAAGCTATGGGCAAATTTGGCAGTGACGGGAGCCGTGGGGTGAGGGGGAGGGGGGTTGATTGATTTGACAGTTTCAGGTGCCATTAGTGTTCGACCAACGGCATTATAGCAACACTAATGATGGACATATTCGAATGCATTCGATATATACACTCCTGGAAATTGAAATAAGAACACCGTGAATTCATTGTCCCAGGAAGGGGAAACTTTATTGACACATTCCTGGGGTCAGATACATCACATGATCACACTGACAGAACCACAGGCACATAGACACAGGCAACAGAGCATGCACAATGTCGGCACTAGTACAGTGTATATCCACCTTTCGCAGCAATGCAGGCTGCTATGCTCCCATGGAGACGATCGTAGAGATGCTGGATGTAGTCCTGTGGAACGGCTTGCCATGCCATTTCCACCTGGCGCCTCAGTTGGACCAGCGTTCGTGCTGGACGTGCAGACCGCGTGAGACGACGCTTCATCCAGTCCCAAACATGCTCAATGGGGGACAGATCCGGAGATCTTGCTGGCCAAAGGTAGTTGATTTACACCTTCTAGAGCACGTTGGGTGGCACGGGATACATGCGGGTGTGCATTGTCCTGTTGGAACAGCAAGTTCCATTGCCGGTCTAGGAATGGTAGAACGATGGGTTCGATGACGGTTTGGATGTACCGTGCACTACTCAGTGTCCCCTCGACGATCACCAGAGGTGTACGGCCAGTGTAGGAGATCACTCCCCACATCATGATGCCGGGTGTTGGCCCTGTGTGCCTCGGTCGTATGCAGTCCTGATTGTGGCGCTCACCTGCACGGCGCCAAACACGCATACGACCATCATTGGCACTAAGGCAGAAGCGACTCTCATCGCTGAAGACGACACGTCTCCATTCGTCCCTCAATTCACGCCTGTCGCGACCCCACTGGAGGCGGGCTGCACGATGTTGGGGCGTGAGCGGAAGACGGCCTAACGGTGTGCGGGACCGTAGTCCAGCGTCATGAGACGCTTGCGAATGGTCCTCGCCGATACCCCAGGAGCAACAGTGTCCCTAATTTGCTGGGAAGTGGCGGTGCGGTCCCCTACGGCACTGCGTAGGATCCTACGGTCTTGGCGTGCATCCGTGCGTCGCTGCGGTCCGGTCCCAGGTCGACGGGCACGTGCACCTTCCGCCGACGACTGGCGACTACATCGATGTACTGTGGAGACCTCACGCCCCACGTGTTGAGCAATTCGGCAGTACGTCCACCCGGCCTCTCGCATGCCCACTATACGCCCTCGCTCAAAGTCCGTCAACTGCACATACGGTTCACGTCCACGCTGTCGCGGCATGCTACCAGTGTTAAAGACTGCGATGGAGCTCCGTATGCCACGGCAATCTGGCTGACACTGACGGCGGCGGTGCACCAATGCTGCGCAGCTAGCGCCATTCGACGGCCAACTCCGCGGTTCCTGGTGTGTCCGCTGTGCCGTGCGTGTGATCATTGCTTGTACAGCCCTCTCGCAGTGTCCGGAGCAAGTATGGTGGGTCTGACACACCGGTGTCAATGTGTTCTTTTTTCCATTTCCAGGAGTGTATTTCTATTTATTCTGAGTGCTGATAGTAAGCAAAAATTATCTAACATTTTGTTTGTTTTTCAAACCTCAATATCATTTCAGACCTCAACTGAAGCCGTGGACCGGCAACGCTTGTCAAAACTACATTACGTGAGGTGAGTACATCGAACAGACTTATAAATATGGGTCTCTACTGCTGGCACCTCGATTATATGCCAGAAAATAAATACAAGTAGATTTCATTGATCACCACAGTGCCCGTCAGTATTCGATGATTATGCAGAAAGTGTTCCCAGGAACATAGGCAGGAAGAAACAATAGTTGGAGGAAAGAGTTGTCCATGCAGTTAGAGAAGTTAGCGTGTTTTTGAACGTGTCCATTAGAAGAATAAAGCACTTATCAAAGGACCTACATATGTATTGTTGGGCCAGAGAAGTCATTCACCTGGGACTGGAAACAAGAGTGACATCCATAGGAACCTCCTTATCACTATGAGTAACTTGAACAAATAGTGGGAATTTCCTCTGGTATAAAAAAAATACAAGCGATGTGGACAAGAGTGTTGTGGGTCTGCACAATACTTACGCTGTGCATTACTCATATGAATGACCCTTCACAAAGCCTACAGATTTTATAATAACGTTCAGTGCTTACTGCTGCATCTCTGAGTAAGAAGCCAAGACCCTTCTCTGCCCTGTAACCCACATCGATCCGCAACAACGTGCTTTGCCTGAAGCAGTTCTTGCATGAATATTCAATACGACGACACGATTGACTTCTTCTTTTTTCCGGTGTAAGATGAGCAGTTCACAACTTCTGCTTATTTGCCAACGCTAAGTGAACAGACCACCTTTAATCGTCAGTAATGATCAAATTCTAGAGCTGATCGCCGTCACCAAAGTGTTGCTGCAGAAATGTCAGTGCTGTTCCACGTGTTTACTTTTCTGTCTAGCTATCAGAGACTCCGTCACCGACATGACATACAATTCCCGAGACAACTGGCGACTCAAGGTAAGTTAGAGCTACAAAAATCATCGTATACCTTGACGCAAAAAAAGAATACAACACCAAGAAAGGGTTGTGCGACATAAACGAAAGTTGGTGTGTTTCTACATCTAAAAGACGATGTCTATTAAAATTTCGCGCCAATTAGATAAGACTGGCGCTAATACCGGCACTACGAGGTTTCAAATCAAGTTTGCTTCAAACACATACTGTACGGTCGTGGGAGTTAGATACCTTTGAGATAGATGTGGTGGTTGATGTAGCCAAGAATCCCTTTAAGGCGACAGAGACACCATTATCAACACCTCACTGAGTTTGGACGAGGTCGTGTAATAGGGCTACAAGAAGCTGGATGTTCCTTCTGCAACACTGCACAAAGACTTGACAGGAACGCAGCTACTGTACATGATTGCTGACGAGAATGTACGGTCTCAAGAAGACCGGGCTGTGGACGGCCACGTGACACTGCCGAGAGGGAAGACCATCGTATTCGGCCTATAGCTGTTAGCCATCGCACTACATCTGCAGCAGCAATTTGAGCAGCAATTGGCACCACCGTGACACAACGAACTGTTACAAACGGTTACGTCAAGGACAGCTCCAAGCCAGACGCCCTGTAACATACATTCCACTGACCCCAAACCACCGCCATTTTCGAGTTCAGTGGTGTCAAGCGAGAGCTCATTGGAGGGCAGAGTTGAGGCCTGTTGCGTTTTCAGATGAAAGCTGGTTCTGACTCTGTGTCAATGAAAAAGTGTGCCGCTTAGAAAGAGGGCATTTGAGGACCTCCAACCAATCGGTCTGCCTTCTTGACACGCTGAACCTACACCTGGAGTTATGTTCTAGGGTGCAATTTTTATGACAGCAGGAGCACTCTCGTAGTTATCGCACGTACCATGATTGTAAATTTGTGCTTCAGTCTGGTGATTCAACTTGTGTTGCCATTCATGAACAGCATTCTTAGAGGTGTTTTCCAACAGGATAACGCTCGCCCTCATATCACTATTGTAACACAACATGCTCTACAGAGAGTCGACATGTTGCCTTGGCCTGCTTAGTCACCATGTTTGTCTCCAACCATGCACATATTGGACATCATCGGATAACTACAGCGTCATCCACAAACAGCATTATCCGTCGCTGTATTGCCCAACAAAGTGAAAAAGGCATGGATCTCCATCTCACAAACTGACATTTGGCACCTGTCCAACACAATGCATGCACATTTGCAGGCTTTATTCAGTATTCTGGAGGTTACATCGGTTATTAATGTACCAGCATTTCACATTTGCAATGGAATATCTCGCGCTTTCTTTAACCTGTGATGTTGCAATGTTAATCACTTAAATATGTTACCTAGAAAAATGTATTCGCGAAATTTGATTAATCTACATTTTTTTCTCTTGCTATCTTTGCCGATACTGAATATGCAGAAGTGGCTTCTGCAATCCGTAACCATAATACACTGACATACATTTCGCCATGGTTGTTATTGATGGTAGGTTGTCGGCCAGAGTAGATCTTGGTGACGAAAAATTGAATAGCATGATGTCACTGGAAACATGTCAACTTCTTTCTCATGTCGCTTAACTTGTGCGCTAGATAGAGCTGATGAGGGACTTCGATCCGTGTGTTTACGTACGGTATTTCCTGCCGAACCTTACAGTTAGCCGGTGAAGAATTTAGTATCGTCGACTGAAATCACAACAACGATGGTCGAAAAGTCTCGAATACTAGAGCCGAATCCTGGATCTTCGACATATGCGCATTCGTTTTCCTCAGTGTTAGACTTTTCTCTTCTGGTGTTATGGGCAATCCACTTTGTGGATACGATTTTTAGCTTTCCACCTTCCTCCACAGACGCACCACTCGTCTGTCCTCCGAGACTGGTCTCTTGCTAAGATGGTTTTTCTCCTACTGTATAACCTTTTCTACATACTTATCTTTTTGTAACTTGGTAGATTCCAAATTACTTCCTTTTACCGTTTCTACAGTCTTTTTGTCAGCTACAATAAACCTGTGTGCTGCAGATACACACTTTTGAGAACGTGTTTCTCATTAAATGGTTATATCCTAGATACTGGGGCGGGAAAGAGTTGCCGTCCAAACAGGTCCAACCTGTGCTCTATTGGGGACACACCTGGGTATTTGGGGGCGACGGGAGTACCTCAACATCACATAGGCAATTCATGGTGAGGACGGGCAGTGTCCTGTTGAAAAATGGCACCATGATACTGAGAAGTAATACATGAGGACGCAGGACGCCCATGACGCCCTGTTGAGCCATCAGAATTCCCTCAGTCACTACCAGTCGGTGCACGAACTCACACCTCATGATTGCCAACACCATGACACCATGAGTTCCACCACCTAGCCTCTCAAAAACACTGGAAGAACGGGACCTCTCCCAAGGTCCACTGCCATACACGCTGGCGATGATCATCCGGCGTAGTGTAAAACTGTGATTCATCGCTGAAGACAATGTGAAGCTATTCATCAGCTGTCCGTGTTTCCCAGTCACGACACCACTCCAAGGGCACAGGTTTGTGTTGTGTAAACTGCAACCTACGTTTCGAACGTTAATTCCTTACTGTGGCTGTTGCTAGTCTCCCATCAATAGCGCAAGATGGCACAGAATGTTGCAGGGAGTCTATTATTTGTTTTCGGATGGCGGGTGCAGATGTAAAGGCTTGCAGCGTGCTTGGTGCTCGGTACAATGATCTTCCGTTGTGGAGATGCAGACGTGGTCGACCTAATCCTTGGCAACTATATGTCTGTCCTCAGTTCCTAATCAGTCCAAAGTCGGGCCTTGTCATTTCAGAATGCCCCATAACTCTGGTTAATGCACGATTTAGTCAGCTGGCAAAACAAAGACTCACAATGAGGCCTCTTTAAAACTAAAAAAAAAAGATGGCTCCAAGCACTATGGGAATTAACATCTCAGGTCATCAGTCCCCTAGACTTAGAACTACTAAAACCTAACTAACGTAAGGGCAACACACACATCCATGCACAAGTCAGGATTCGAACCTGCGACCGTAACAGCAGCGCGGCTCCGGACTGAAGCGCCACATCGGCCGGCCTTTCAAACCCTTTGAGGTGCTGATTACACAGTCTGACACTTGCACACAGCATCTCCGTGTTATTCACAATGATCCCTCAACATCTGATGGTGTTCATGCTCCTTATACAGGATAAAGTGACCTAAAAACGACACAAAATTGAAAAATTAGTCTGTATTTTTGAAAGAAAACGATGAACCATTAGCAAAAAACGGTAATTGTTAGAGATTTTAAGCTGATTTAAGTTGACACTGTATTTAATTCTTTAAAATATCATACAGCTCGTTCAAAATATCATACACATGTGATATTGTTATGTACACTGAAGATAGAAGGTGCTAAAATGAGTTAGAGAACAAAAAAAGCTATACATATATATCACTGGGGTTTTTCTGTGGGGATATTTCCACGATATTTACGGCATGAAATGTACGTCAGAGAGAACTGCAGAAATTTCTTTCCCTCTTTTTTTCCTATTTTTAATATTATAAAGTCAACCAGCAAGGGTAGGAACTGTTTACAGTTATACTTAATTTGTTGAAACTAATACAAAAATAAGGGATACGCCAAAGATAATGACTACCTCATATTTTTCATGAAGATCACCAGAACATTTAAATACACAGCAGATGTCTCGTTTGATATTTCCCATTCCAGTGGCAGCATGCCGAATTGCTTGTTTCCCTATCACATCGCTCTTATTAATAACAGAAATGTCTTTCTCATTTAACTGGAAAAAACTGTTTTGTCCTTGTGCACAGAAGTAAGAGACATAACTCCTAGGTCAAAGTCCAGCGTTTGTCGCAGTTGCAGACATATCTGTAGCTCTATGAATTCCTCTTTCCTCCTCAAAATTTAGCGGAGATATAATCTCCTCCACTTACGTGCACTGACTGAGTCATTACAAAAGGATCTAATGTGGACTCTCCAAAGGGATCGACATCATCCTTGCTGTTGTAACTCTTCAAAGAGGTTCTGGAAACAGATTTGTCTGCTCAGTTTACTTCATTTTTTGTGCTCTTCCGACTGTTTCGATCACAGTCATAGCTTTCTGCCTCTCCTGCTTTCGGTCTACTCCGTTTTTTTATTTATTTTTTATTTTATTTGAGGCTTTTCTGTTTCAGCAATGAGTTTAGTGCTGGAGGTGTGGTCTCTGGCAGTTCTGTTGTTGGCATATGGGAAGAGTGGTAACCCGCGGTACGCCGCTGTGTGGATGGTGGTTGGGCTGTAGGCGACAGTGTATCACTTTTGGGAATCTACGGTACAATATTTTGGAATGGAGCGTTTCATATTTAAGGATTATATTGACCGCCTAAAATTATTTCCATGTAATAAATGTAACAATATGAATAACTCGGTAGACACAGAACAATTTTCTGTGTATATAACAGAAATTTGGTGAGTACTTGGTCAGTATATGCTTAAGTGTGGAAAACATTCAAGAGCTGTGTGAACGTTTATTTTCAGTCTAAAAGTGCTGTTCGTTAAAATTTAACTCCAAACTGAAGTTTCTAACAGAAAAAGAAATTGTGATTAAGTATTCCTAATTAACTGTAGTAATATTTGTTATAGGTATTGTTTTCTTATGAACAGACTGGGTGTATCATTTTTTGGGAAGGTTCAGCTGTATCAATTTTAGGACAGCTTGCCCTACCTTAATAGACCTGGTAACAATACTCAATACGAAGAACTTTAACGCACTCTGGTGGCCATTTTAGCTGTCATGGAAAATTGTTACTGTAATCATTTACGCACCTGCCAATGGTTTGTACATGTACGATGCTACATTGGCATTCAAACATGCTTGACATTTTTGTCAGGCAGCGTGTAAGAACGTTTGTTGTTCAGACATGGGGATCTAAACCTATACTGAGTTTCTTGTAACATCAGGAAAGTGAAAATTTGTGGTAAGTACCTATGAGACCAAACTGCTGAGGTCATCGGTCCCTAGGCTAATACATTACTCAACCTAACTTAAACTAACTTCCGCTGACAACACACACACCCATAGCCGAGGGAGGACTCGAACCTCCGATGGGGGAGCCTCTCAAACCCTTGCAAGGCGCGTAGACCAGGCGTCTACCCCGCGCGACTGTAACCTTAGGGTACTCCAGCTAAGATAGATTTGTTCATATGTACAGCACCTAGCTACAGACGCACTTGAAAACTGTATTACATCTATTAATCTAGTACTTTGACGTGTCCCAACATTTTTCTAAGAACCGCTCTCGTCAGGATCCTTGGAAAAAAAAAGTTCGAAATATTGATATAAGTACAACTGCATGGGGCTGAAAACGGAAGCTTTTACGAGTCTTTGGTTAGCGATATACAACCGTGGCTCACCTGCAAGGAGCGTCCACGGCATCCAAGTTTTTTCTTCTTCTTCTTGTGGAGCAGGCCAAATGTGCGGCCCTCGCCTGGGTCCCCACTGTACTGAGGTGCGCTCAGCACGAGCTCTGCCACCAGCAGCGCCACCAGCACACCAGCCCACAACACCTGCAACAATCACACATGTGCATCAAGTTAGCGCTGGCATCTGCAGTAACGCCCTACAGAGTTGTAGATGTGGGCGGCACGCTCCTGAACTGCTTCAAAAAGCCAGATCCTTCCAAGGAGTGAACGATCAGTGATCTGCAAAAAAGGAGCGGTGGCTCACCTGATCCTAAGTGTCTGGTGACAGTAGTGAGCATGACGAAGATTCTGCGAGAGGCTGCTGCAACAGAGACCCATGTTCCACACCGAAGGAAACATTTCTGAAGCCGCAAAAAACGAGCTATTGACGATATGCCTTTATGGTCTTGCAAACCTTGCTATTCTCAACCATGAAAAGAATAGAAAAGGAAGAAAGATCTGTTCAAAAAATGGTTCAAATGTCGCTGAGCACTATGGGACTTAACTTCTGAGGTCATCAGTCCTCTAGAACTACTTAAACCTAACTAACCAAAGGACATCACACACATCCTTGCCCGAGGCAGGATTCGAACCTGCGACCGTACCGGTCGCGCGGTTCTAGACTGTAGCGCCTACAACCGCTCAGCCACCTGGCCGGCAAAGATCTGTTCTTCAGGGCACTACGTTAACGCAGAAGATACTTTCCCACTTGATGTAGGGTGCAAATGGTAACTGTTTGCAACAATGATGTGGAGGAAGTCAACATGAACGATTTGATGTAAGTAACTTATGGTCTATCAAGCCAGGAAACTACCTCAAACTAGCCTACAAAAACTACCTAAGCTACAATGTGTGTGCGTCACGTGAGGTTTTCATTATTCTCTTGCTCTTTTTGCGCAAACTATTAGTAATTAATAATTTTAACAAATAGATGACTAATCCGTCTGCTTAATTGCTCAAACAATGAAAACTAAAAAAGGTATGAGAAATAATTTGTAGTTCCACAATGGTAGGGGGAAATGCTATGAATTACATACTAGATGTCCTGAGGGTGGTGAGTGTTGGGTTTGTACGCTTTTCTTGAATCACTCGAAAAACGCGACCTCTAGCGAAAACATATCCCAGTATGAAATTAAACTACATTACATTTCCTACAAAAAAGATACTATTCGTTTTTTTTCTCTAGAACTAATAGTTTGCAGAAATTGAGTGAATGAATACTGCAAATCTCACGTGACACCGTTGAGCTCTAGCTTAGATAGTTTTTGTAGGCCAGATTGAGGCAGTTTCTCGGCTTGACAGACCATAAGTGTGTTGTGTTAAATTTTTTGTACACAGTTAGAAAAGATTTGAAAAGAAAATCTCAAATTTCATAAGTCAAATAAATGTTTGAGAGAGTAGTTAGTTACTTCTAATTCTTTAAAAGAGCATCGTAGTTGGAATGTGACATCAGCTATGATGTGAGTCTCGTGAGCAGTGATCTTCTGCCACTGCTTGAATAGAGTGAATCATGAAGCCATTCAGGAGTCATTTCCCTCTCAACAGCTCACTGCTGGTCCACATCATCAGCTGATTTGAGTCACTCCCTTTCTTGACTCAGTGTATATCCACCCGACATTGGCTCTACTTTATAATAATAATGGCATATATTTATATAATTACTTTTTACATATTTGATAGTCCATGTATATATTATTTACTTTTATTTATTTATTTAATTAACCTGATCATGATCCCTCTTACATTGGACCAGGGTTTTATATGTAGTTTCAGTACTTATTAAATCACAATCACTTAAAAACTTATAATAGTTTTAATATGAAATGTCTCCTTCTACTTTCTATATGTATTATGCATTTGTTTATTACACATTCTTGGTCGAAATTGTTGATCTTCATACCTTTCCTTCGATCTTCCTAAATATCGTCTGCCCACTGGGTAGTAACACATCATTAATTCTGGTACTCTGTCGTCTTCGATTCTTGTGATACAGTGCTTGCAGTTGTTCCTATGATCCTTGATCTGCTCATTTAAGCTTTTTACTCCCAGTTCTTTTTTATGCAAGCACACATCCTCCTGTCAGATAGTGTGTCCCAGCTACTCTTCTAAAGAATCACATCTCCAATGCCTGCAATTTTTTTAAATTTCTGTTTGTTACTCTCCACGATTCAATTATCTGCTCCCAACTGTCGTAGTTGGCACTGACATTGTTTTGTAGTATTTAGGTAGAGTTTCCTTCCTTACTTTAGTTCTTATGGTTCCATAGATTGTTCTGTTAATGTAATTGAAGCTTTCTGCTCTCTTTCGTATGGATGTTTCTGTCATGAGTGAGGTAGTATTCCCTAATTCGAATGAGTTTACTCTTTATATTTTCTGATCATTTGTTATTATTTTTCTTAGAATTTGTCCCTGGCCTCTGAAAGAGATAACTTCTGGTTTCTATGGAGGTACCAACAAATTATATCTCAGCTGTTGTAGATAAAATATGAACAGTCGTTTGGAGTGTGTTCTCAGCTCCAAGGAAGTCACGAATCGAGTCGTGTCGCAATTGTCGAACTAGACAAATATATATATCTGAGGCTGATTTGTCTAGATACAGCGATCCCTTAAACTGGTTGGAAAGTAGAAAATTGCAGTACTCAACGCTACATCAATTGGTCCAGAAAATATTATGTATCCCAGCTACATCAGTGGCCTGTGCAAAGCAAATATGCAAAAAAACTAAAATACTTCGAATAGAATAAGTCAAATTTTATTTATAAATCATAATATTAATTTTTCGTTCTTGGATACGTATATGGTCCTACTGATTGAAAATGATGGCTGTAGATAGATTAATCACAATTATGTTATAAGTCTTCTATTGTATTTTATTCCAATAAAAGTATGAAAACAGAACAAGAATCAGTCTTACTTTCACAATTTTCCCAATTGATAAAAAATATTTAGAATTTTTTGTAATACTTTTAATTTTTACAGTAGGCGATATGTAGAATGTTTAAAACTCAAAACTACTGGGATGTAACATAAACTTATTATTCTTTGTTCTAAGTCCTTTTAAAACAGGAGCAGATAAGATAAAGTTGTGGTTCAGTAAACTAAATTAAAGATGCAAGGTGTCTTCCTTTCATTTATTTTTGTGAATGAGTCACGAAAAAGAGCTAATTCAATCAATTGAGTAAGTGGACCCGTACTGATCTCTGAAAAGAATGGTTTTGCCCATCTCTTCAGACCTGATGTAGTCCATGTGCAGGCAAATGCTGAGAGGGACACCTGATGGGGCAGTTGTTTGTCAAAATTGACCTACAGCGAGCAGACAACAAGTAGTGTGGTGAAGACGAAACGGAAAATGTGAACTAATAGTGAGAGTTAAGCTCTAAACTCCTAAGCTCTGCAATGAGTCTAAATCTTATGCTCCAGAAAAAAATTACATGCACAGTCTGACTTCTTTGTTTAATAGAAATAGTAGCACACACACATACACACACACTCGCACATACATAATATAGCGCAATTCATAATGGGCTTAGCACAGCTATCGAATGAGTATGGAGTCGTAAGTAATGATTCATCAACACAGTGATTCAGATTGAACAAGTGTTAGCTTTCTGCTTATAGAACCTAGCTGTGCAGTTGAGGATGTTTCCTCACTTTTATAATTACTGGTTTTAAATACAAAGAATAATTAAGCTATCAAAATTGGCACAAATGGAAATGAGCGTTTGGCGTCATTGGCCAGGAGGCCCCTTACGGGGCAGTCTGGCCGCCTTGGTGCAGGCCTTATTACATTCGCCCAGCAGGGAATCGAACCCGGGCCCGTAGGAAGGCAATTCGTCACGCTGACCACTCAGCTATAGGGGAGGACAAAATTAGCAGAGAATGTGGGAGTATCATTTCTCTCTGACATCACAGTAATGTGTGACATCACTCCACACAATACTTAGAAAGCAGCAGCCCCAAAACAGAACCTGTCGAGTTACTTTACATATAACTGAAACCTGGCAGCATGTACAGAGAAGCTTCTTCTTGTTACACATGTTTTATGACTACAGCTCATTATGTGGTTTCCGTTAAATTCGTGGACGATATAAAACAAGATGGTGACCATGCACTGTGGCACTATATTGTGAACAAGTAACAAAGAATGATCTGGTTTTATATCTATATAATTCCAAAAGAATGGGGGAATAAGCATGTATACAGATCAACCAGATCATTACGACCAGCGACTTAATATAGATATAAATCCGTCCAGCAAGTGGTGAGGAAAGACTCTAGTCAGACACACGCACGGTTCATGGAGTATCAGTGAAGTGCTGTCCATGTGTAAGAATGGGGAAGGCGCGCTATTTGTATGAGTTTGAGAGAGGGCAGGCTGTAATGGCCCAGAGGCTCGGCTCGAGCATTTCGTAAACTGCAAGACTTGTCGGGTGTTCGAGGAGTGCTGTGGTGAGCGTCTTCAACACGTGGCGAGACCAAGGTGAAAGCATGCCCTTACGCTGTGGGTTTGAGCGGCAACGCCTCAGTACAGATGCCGGCCGTCGTAGGCTGGGCAGACTGGTAAACAGGACAGGTGCGACGGAACTAACATCAGACTTTAATGCTGAGCATAGTATAGGTGTAACTGAACACACAGTGCACCGAACACTCCTAACGACGGCCTCCGCAGCCGACGACCCGTGCATGTGCTAACGTTAAAACGACGACATCGGCAACTACAACTGAAATGGGCACGTGACCATCGGCACGCGACATTGGCGCAGTGGCAGAGCATTGCATGTTCCGATGAATCTTGATACATTCTTAATCATGCTGCAGGAAGGGTACGAATCCGTCGTCTTCAAGGGAACAGCTCCTTAACATCTGTACTGCGGGACGGAGGCAAGCTGGCGGCGGCTCCATTATGCTATGGGGAACATTCACATGGGCATCCATGGGTCCAATGGACTCGTGCAAGGCACCATCACGGCCAAGGAGTATCGTACACTGGTTGCAGACCACGTACACGCCTGCATGACG